>NC_043018.1:19313385-19318385 GCF_006345805.1 Octopus sinensis | reverse complement strand
GAGGCTATAGTAGAAGACACTTGCCCAAGGTGCTACGCAGTGGGACTGAACCCGGAACCATGGGGTTGGTACACAGGCTACTTACCACACAGCCACTCCTGCGCCTACTGTTCACAAATCTTTATTAGACTTGTTTTGCGTGTGATATTATGTTTGTGAAGTTGATTGAGAAACAAAGTATGCAGTAGTCTATGGTTGTTGTATCGTCTGAATGTGCGTTTTGCAATAATTACTTTGTTTTATAAACACTATTTTTATTATTATAAGTTAGCACTGTTTATTTAATCTGACGTGGGAAGAGGTGGTCAAGCATGACCTTCCAACGTTGGGCCTCACAGAGGCAATGACGAAAGACCAAAACCCCTGGAGATATGCTGTGACTGCGAAGACCCGACAAATAAAGTGAGTTCATGGCTGTATCTTACACCAGCTTCACATAACCAGCTCCAGCCCATTCAAAGTACCTTGGATCGCAGGACGGCTTGCTGTGCTTACCTTGGATCGTAGGGTGACCAGCTGTACTTGAAGAGACCTATTGAGTCAAGTACATCAACATCAACATCAAAATAAAAATCAAATGGAAATTGTAGTTGTGATACCCATGCTGGTGGCATGTAAAAAGCACCATCCGAACGTAGTCGATGCCAGCACCGCCTTGACTGGCTTCCGTGCCGCTGGCACATAAAAAGCACCAACCAACCGTGGCCGCTGCCAGCCTCCTCTGGCCCATGTGCCGGTAGCACGTAAAAATCACACACTACACTCACGGAGCGGTTGGCGTTAGGAAGGGCATCCAGCTGTAGAAACACTGCCAGATAAGACTGGAGATTGGTGCAGCATCCTGTTTTCCAAGACCTCGGTCGAACCGTCCAGTCGATGCTAGCATGGAAAACGGAAGTTAAACGATGATGATGATGATGATGATGATGATGATGTAGTTACTTGCTGTAATAAGCCGGTGGATTCCCAGCTAGTGTTTATATTTTTAATATTGTTGATGCCGAAGTCGACTTTACCTTTCATCCTTTCGGGGTCGATTAAATAATTACCAGTTACGCACTGGGGTCGATGTAATCGACTTAATCCCTTTGTGTATCCTTAAGAAACAAATATTGTTGATACTACCAGATTGCTACCTTTAACATCATTCTCAGGTAGAACCAGCATCACCCAGTGAATTACCAGCACAATCTATCTGAAGAGCTTCGTTATAGTTTCCGTCTACCAAATTTCTATCACAGAGCATAAGTCAACTCTATGTTACAGTAAATGACATTTACTTAGTTACAACACCGTAGAATTGAACTCAGGATATCTTGATTGCAAAGGAACCGCTAACCATTCAACTATACTGCATTTATATCGTTATGTATATTAACACAATATTTACACACTATTCTATACGACTTTGTCTGATTCGAGATATACCGTTCCAAAATAGAATTATTCCATGTTCTTCAAAGTTTATAAATTCTTAATTTATCAACACACACACACACACACACACACACACACACACATATATATTTTAGATAGATAGATAGATAGATAGATAGATAGATAGATAGATAGATAGACATAGATAGATAGATAGATAGATAGATAGATTGATAGATAGATAGATAGATAGATAGATACAGATATATAGTTATACAGTTACTCATGAATCAAAAAAGATGGTCGTACATTAGGTAATAAAACAGGCAGTGTTGTTGTTGTTATTATTATTATTATTATTATTATTATTACATAATATATAGTCTCAGGACAGCCAATTAATGCTGTTACAAAAGGTACACCCCCCCCACACACACACACATAGGTTTATATATATATATATATATATATATATATATATATATATATATATATATTATGTATATATATATATATGTATATAATGATATATATATATGTATATATATATATATATATAATAGTATATATATAATATGCATGTATTCATTTATATATATGTATACGTTTATATAAATATATTTATATGTATATGTATATATTATATTATATATATATATATATATATAATATATATATATATTATATATATATATATATATATTGATAGATAGATATGAATATATAGATGTGGACGTTTGTAGTGTGTATAAATTTATATATGTGTGTAATATATATTTATATATGCTTGTGTATGTGTATGGGGTGTGTATGAGGGATGTATATGTAAGACATATATTTATAAGAAAAAAAAAAGTAAAATGGAATAATATATTACGTAGAAATGTGGAAATGTAGATCTTAATTTTCACATAGAAACTCGTAATGGTTTCTCCAAATGATAAAGAGAAGAAAATAAAAACTTGTACAGAAAATAGGACTTGTTTTATTTTTTAAAAAATAATACTACGAAATAAAAACCTTGTCTTTAACATGACGGCTTCATATCAATAATATATAGGTGCTTGTGTGTGTGTGTATGTGCGTGATAACTACCAAAAGCAATTTGTAATGTGTAAAACTATAGTATTATTAAATTAAAGAGGAGTTTGTGTCGGTTGAGAACATTAACAGTGAAGTTAGATTTGGACCAACAACAGGCAGTGTTATGTAGGAAAAAAAAAGTAATACACATTTGTAGGTAAACATTGAACATTGTGTCTACAAGAAATCAATTTATTGATAGATGTATAAAACTTGGAGGGGAAAAATTTAAGGATATTGATTATGAAAAAGAAAGGAAAAAATAGGGAAAGAAAACAGCTAATGAAATATATTTAGGTGAAGTTATGGAAAAATATATGTATAAAAATGTGTGATTATAAAACGAGCAACTTGATTCCGAAAGAAAGAAATGTGGGACTTGGCGTTCATGTGAATCGGATTTTTAGTTTTATAAAGATAAGTTAACATGTACAAAATGGTAAATGCATATTATGGTAATTTTTAAATAACGATGTTCTTTGGAAAATTAAATATTACATGCTATGTGTCAGGTTGAGTACGTACGTGTATGTGAGGGTAAGACGGTGGAGTAAAGGAAATTTGCTTTGCAAATACGGTGACTGGAGTTCAATCATGCGAAGTAGCCCCTTGGACGAGTTACATCTGGGTTGACTTATACCATGTGAATGAAATTTGGTCAATAGAAACTATGTAGAAGCCCAATGAATATATTATATATACACACATTTTTTTTTATTGCCCACAAGGGGCTAAACATAGAGAGGACAAACAGGGACAGAAAAACGGATCAAGGCGATTACATCAACCCCAGTGCGTAACTGGTACTTAATTTATCGACCCCGAAAGGATGAAAGGCAAAGTCGACCTCGGCGGAATTTGAACTCAGAACGAAATACCGGCGTGCTAACGTTTCTTCTAGCTCGCCGCCACATACATACTTATATATATATATGTTTGCATACATATATCAGTATGTATGCATATGTATATGTGTTTACGTATATCTATACACACACAGCCGCACGCACGCACACACACACACACATTAAAAAATATATAGTCAATCCAAACATGAACAAGCAAGAAAAAACAACAACGCGAGGACATGGAATAAGTACAGTATTATTGGACGCTCAGGAAAGGAAAGAAAAGTAAGGGGATTTCACGTTTCGAGCGTATATATACGACGGGCTTCTTTCAGTTTCCGTCTACCAAATCCACTCACAAGGCTTTGGTCGGCCCGAGGCTATAGTAGAAGACACTTGCCCAAGGTGCCACGCAGTGGGACTGAACCCGGAACCATGTGGTCGGTAAGCAAGCTACTTACCACACAGCCACTCCTGCGCCTACTGTATTATTTCTTTCTAATAGGAAATATCTTACATGTTTTATTGAGCGAAAACACCTAAAGCTCCACGAGGCTCCGGCAGGGGATGATCCCGGCTGTACTCTTTCACCACAACTTTCTGTCACTCTTACTTCCTGTTTCTGTTGTACCTGTATTTCAAGGGGCCGGCCTTATCACTCTCTGTGTCACGCTGAATATCCCCGAGAACTACGTTAAGGGTGCACGTGTCTGTGGAGTGCTCAGTACTTACACGTTAATTTCACGAGCAGGCTGTTCCGTTGATTCGGATCAACCGGAACCCTCGTCGTCGTAACCGACGGAGTGCTTCCATCCATCAATGTTGTAACTCCTATTAGCCAATGAAACATGCTTAATGCAGAATAAAGAATACCGAAACTTTTTCCAATCTCCCATTTTCATACACATACATATGATGTAATATATAATATATATAAAATATGTGTGTGTATATATGTATGTACATATGTATGTATGTTTATATACACATACATATATATGTTTATAATATATTGTATAGGTGTATGCGTGCATGTCTGTATATATATATAAATAAATATATTTGTACGTATATATATATATATATATATATATTATATATATATATATATATATATATGTAATTGATAATAACAATATAATTTTTTGTATCAGATATAAAGGAAAAAGGTTGCCAGACATCGATATTGGGTTTTTTTGTTATTGGTTAAGTAATTTAACAGGGATTACCATGAAAGGAAAATTCGATAGCAATGAAATCGTGTATCATATCAGAAACTTTTGTTGTAGAGATGGTTTGTATATTTCAGACACAATCCATCACCACACAAATCTCTCCCTTTATGTTCATATAGAGATACATACATGCAAACATACATACAAAAATACATACATACATATAAATATATATATAATATATATATGTATATGTATATATATTACATATATATAAATACACACACATATATATATATATATATATATATATATATAATATATATATATATATGTGCATATATATATACTTTAATCCAAACATGAAAACACAAGAGAAAACACAACAACGCGAGGACGTGGAAACATATCTATATCTATATCTCGTCTCGTATATATATATATATATATATATATATATATATATATATATATGCATATCTATATCTATATCTTGTATATATATATATAGATATAT
>NC_043018.1:19303385-19308385 GCF_006345805.1 Octopus sinensis | reverse complement strand
GAAAAATTAAGTTATTTTATTCCACACGGGTAGAAAATATAGGAAAAATGGAAGTTGAAAATGCACTGAGAATAGTTAAAATGTACTGAACTGGTATCTATTTTATCGACTCCGAAAGGATGAAAGACAAAGCCGACCTCGACGAAATTTGAACTTCGAATGTGAAAACGGACGAATTACCGCCCGGCGTGCTAACGATTCTGTCAGTTCATCATAGGTATTGGTATATTGTTTGGTGAGTATGGAGAGAACATTTATAAATTATGTTTTCCAGAAGACATTTATTATTTAAAGGGCAAGACGTATTTTTTCGACAATTACATAATTTAATTGAATTTAATCTTACAATGATATTGTTCTTGATGGTAATTATCATTATTATCCTTATTATTATTATTTTTTTAAGTAGTAGTAGTAGTAGTAGTAGTAGTAGTAGTAGTATTAGTAGCAGCAGCAGCAGCAGCAGCAGAAGCAGCAGCAGCAGCAGCAGCAGCAGTAGTAGTAGTAAGTAGTAAGATTAGATGTTGTAGTGATATTATTACGATTATTGCTATATTTAATAGGGTATAATCATAAATGTTATTAGGTTTTTCTAATTTTAGGAAGATATATCACCTGAATTAGGTATTATGGAGCAGGAGAATTCTATTGTATGCTGAATATTCTGTGACTTCTCCAGAATCGCTAGACCCCATAGTGATAAGTGGTGTCAAAACTGACAGTTTTTTTTTTTTGTAGCTCATTGTTTATTTTCAAATTTAATAATAGTTTGATTTTTCCTGGCATGTACAATTATATCAATTTCTTTTTTGCTAGGATCAGTATTTTACACAGCAAAAATAAGAACTTTGTAAAGAAGAATAGGATTAGTTCACGGATAATAGAATCTACTAACTACTTAAAACATTATTTTAAATCTCGTAAAATCTACCGCAAAACTAACAAATAATTGGATTTGAAGAAGACTTAATGAATATCATTGAGAACATCGAAATTCAAGCGCCATCCTCTCCGTTATAATGAACATCGTAGATTAAATTATTTAATTAAAAAACTTGAAAATGCTTCAGGAATTCTAGTGCATTCTGATAAAACTGGAAACATAACATAAGTATTGAAAATGTAATGAACATACTAGAAAAGAATTATGTACGAATTACAAACAAATCCTTCGACTCAAGGTTTAAAATAATGTGTTAAGCAGTCAGTGGCTTCTATTGTTCATCAATGCTGCATTTAGTAGTCATATATCCATTAAAATACCTTTTCTATTCTTTCATCAATTAGAAAAAACACTTCCCGCTAAATAATAATTACCACAAAATATTCAATAAACAATAAAATTCTCCTATTCCACAATACCTAATTCAAGTGGAATTATATCTTCCTTAAATTATAAGAATCTTAATAACGTTAATATTGATTATTATCCTATTAAAAATAAATATAATCATAATAATATCAATGCAACTTCTAATACTAATAATATTATTATGTACGAAGAGGTATCAAAACGTTCCCGGCCTAATTCTGTAGCATGCCAACAGATGGCAGCACATTGTTGCCTGTGCAGTGAGTGCTAGCAGTGACCTTCCTGAGGCAGTGTGCCAAGTGACATCACTGCGTTTACTTCGCAAGTCGGGTAATTTGTTTTTGTGGTTCCACGTGTGCTGTAGTCTGCGATTTTGTCATAGACAGGAACAAAGAGCCAACGTGAAATTTTGCGTTAAATTTCGGCGACGAGGCAATGAGTCGTACGCAGTTTTTTGAGTGGCACAGGCATTTTTTAAAAAATGCTATTTTAGGCTTGATGTTATGACATGAATGTCTTCAAAAAATGCATGAATGTCTTCAAAAAATGTTATTTCCAATTTTGTGATGGGCATAGAAGTGGATCTCCGTCGCTCAACAATGAGGATTCAGTTATTCGGTCAAATTAATAACTTGCTTCTGAATCAATGTCTAAGTGGTTGTGCGTTCCAAAGATACGTATACTCTTAATATAATTCTCAGGTAGATCCATATGACAGAATCACAATCAATCCATAAGGCTTCTTTACAGTTTCCATCTACCCAATTTCACTCACAAGATACGCAGATATAGAAAATAGCATTTACCCAAGATGTCACACAGTAGGAGCGAACCCAGGATTTTGTGGTTGCGAAGCAGTATTCTTAACTATTCGGCCATACTGCGTCTTTGGTTTCGTTACGCACAATATGATTAATGAAACAAAGGTGGTGAAGCAACAAACTTTAATTGTTTTTATAAATTTTAAACTTTAAACAGTTTATTTTTTACGGAGATGTACTCGCATAGCAAGTGATTTGATCTGAGATCGTGTGCTGAAACGAAAACAATTGCAGCGTGGCTGGGGGTTTGTAAGCCATTTAAGAAACACACAAAAGCCGTTCGATTCACTTCAACATTTAAGTTTAATTTGTCAAAATATTTTCGTCGCTTTAAGACCGCGACCTGTTCACTGACAAAAATCCGTGCTGCGAGTGGCTGTGTGGTAAGTAGCTTGCTAACCAACCTCATGGTTCCGGGTTCATTCCCACTGCGTGGCATCTTGGGCAAGTGTCTTGTGCTATAGCCCCGGGCCGACCAATGCCTTGTGAGTGGATTTGGTAGACGGAAACTTAAAGAAGCCTGTCGTATATATGTATATATATATATATATGTGTGTGTGTGTGTTTCTATGTCTGTGTTTGTCCCCTTAGCATTGCTTGACAACCGATGCTGGTGTGTTTGCGTCCCCGTCACTTAGCGGTTCGGCAAAAGAGGCCGATAGAATAAGTACTGGGCTTACAAAAAGAATAAGTCCCGGGGTCGATTTGCTCGACTAAAGGCGTTGCTCCAGCATGGCCGCAGTCAAATGACTGAAACAAGTAAAAGAATTAAATGTTGAAGTGAATCGAACGGCTTTTGTGTGTTTCTTAAATGGCTTACAAACACCTTCCACGCTGCAATAGTCTATTTTTTGCTTTTCATATAAATCGTACGAATAATTTTATATTTAATCCTCTGTGTAGCCTGAAGTCAAAAATATTACTCTTTACTCTTACTCTTTTACTCTTTTACTTGTTTCAGTCATTTGACTGCGGCCTTGGAGATTTTCTGGATTTGAAACAAGCTGTTTTAGTATTCAATTTGTAGTCTTGACCAGCGTTGGCCAAAGATTTTTCCGATACGTAACAAATGTTTATCTCGAAACATTACAAACGTAACAAATAAGATTCGAAAACATATCAAAAAACGTAACACATCTAAACGATCTAAAAGGAAGTCTCAGATAATTGCACTTCGAAGTCACTGATGTAGCTTTCAGTTCACACGCAGTTTTGAATGCACTTATGAAAAAAACCATCATAAGAAGTGAGTAAAAATTCATTTTTGTTAGTGAGGAAATAATCTCCACTTCTTGCCAACAAAAAGTTCATTATTCATCCTCCATCCTATTATCACGCAGCATGGTTATGCCGACCACGAAATGTTATGAAAAGAATGCGTGATCTCCTTTTGCTATTCATTACGTAATTAACGGTAATTTGTTAGTCTTGCCAACCTAATTGAAAAACACCAACCGCAATGTAGCCATTGAATTGCATCTTCATTTCTTGTAAGTAAAAATGTAAATATACTTTGCTTCCATTTTTAGATGTTTTTTTTTTTGCTTGCCGGTTCCATAAACAAGAAGATATTATGGCTGTGTGGTAAGTAGCTTGCTTACGAACCACATGATTCCGGGTTCAGTCCCACTGCGTGGCACCTTGGGTAAGTGTCTTCTACCATAGCCTCGGGCCAACCAAAGACTTGTGAGTAGATTTGGTAGACGGAAACTGAAAGAAGCCCGTCGTATGTATGTATATATATATATATATATATATATATATATATATATATATATGTGTGTGTGTGTGGTGTGTGTGCGTGTTTGTGTGTCTGTGTTTGTCCCCCAAACATCGCTTGACAACCGATGCTGGTGTGTTTACGTCCCCGTAACTTAGCGGTTCGGCAAAAAAAGAGACCGATAAAATAAGTACTAGGCTTACAAAAAATAAGTCCTGGGGTCGATTTGATCGACTAAAGGCGGCGCTCCAGCATGGCCACAGTCACATGACTAAAACAAGTAAAAGAGTAAAAGAGAGAGTAATTTATTTAATGATTGTGATTGTACCCGTACATGGAGCTATAGCATGTGGAAACAATAACTACTTCATGGGGTTTTATATTCCGGAAGAGGGTCGGATAACTGGTTTAGAGGGCAGTGGGCCTAAGATTTTTCGATCATAAAAATGTGGACCCGAAGGCGAAAAAGGTTGAGAACCACCGACCTAAATCATTAGCCATGACATTATGTGAACCCGTGACACATTTAGGGTATACGAGGCATGTGGTTAACCACGTGACAATGAAAGTTGATTTAAGACAAAATAGACACCATGTCACAAATACGTATACATTCTCATATCCCATTCTCTGAACTAAAATACACAAACACACAGAACTTTATATAAACTTCTCTACATAAATGCTAACTTTTGTTTAGCCGTCATTTTAACTCTCTTACTCTCTTTACTCTTTTTACTTGTTTCAGTCAGTTGACTGCGGCCATGCTGGAGCACCGCCTTTAGTCGAGCAAATCGACCCCGGGACTTATTCTTTTGTAAGCCCAGTACTTATTCTATCGGTCTCTTTTTGCCGAACCGCTAAGTGACGGGGACGTAAACACACACCAGCATGGTTGTCAAGCAATGCTAGGGGACACACAAACCACACATAATATAATGCAATATATACGACAGGCTTCTTTCAGTTGGTGCTACAAATCCACTCACAAGGCATTGGTCGGCCCGGGCTATAGCAGAAGACACTTGCCCAAGGTGCCACGCAGTGGGACTGAACCGGAACCATGTGGTTGGTTAGCAAGCTACTTACCACACAGCCACTCCTGCGCCTAACTAGACATTTCTCTTCGTGTTTTCTATCTTCCCGT
>NC_043018.1:19269608-19303285 GCF_006345805.1 Octopus sinensis | reverse complement strand
TGATGAAATTTGTTGATGTTTATTAAATTAATTATATTTCACCCTTTATCTGTAATGAGTATATATATATATTTATATATATATATATAACATTGTATACATCTCTTCCTCTATCGCTATATTACTCTGTCTCTCTCTCTCTCTCTGACTCTCTCTCTCTCTCTCCCTCTTCCTTGTCACATTCTTTATGCTACACTAAGTCAAGGGGTGAGATTCGACAAGATCTCTTTGTCCGCTCTTGACTACACACACACTCCAAGAACCATAAGCGTTTGCCTTCACATACATTACCAAACCAAACCAAACCAGACTCGCTCGCCAGTGACGGATCCAATTTATTCACCGTTTTTATAAAAGGGATTCGATATAACTATATTTCAGGTGAAGTACTAAAGTATTGCATTTATTCAATTACGTGTTCGACACGTATCCTTTATTTTTCCCGGTTATTTCATTGGTTGTTTAGAGAGAAATAGTTTCGTTTTTAATCTCAAATCTCGCACTGCGCCCATGTCGTTTGCTGCAACCAACGAACTTGGTGAGAAATGGACAATTTTAATGAAATTAATTCCCTGTGGTGCCATTTAAGTAAAACCGAAAATACTATTAGAAAAATCCCAAATAGATTTCCATTCAATTATTTATCGCTATAAATTCGAAACTAATTGTTTAAAAGCCGCATGTTACTGTGGCTGCGGCAGACAGTTTTACATGACGTAGACACACACACACGCACGCACACACACACGTGCGCACACACGCACATACACACACATATCTATATGTGTGAATATGTGTGTATGTATGCGTGTATGTATACAATTTACATATATGCGCGTCTGTGTTATACCCATAAATGTATATGTATATATACATATAGACGTATATGTATACGATATATATATATATACATATATATATATATAAAATATACTAATATATATGTGTGTATATACATATACATATACATAGATATATATATGATTATATATATTATATATATATATACATGTTTATATATGTATGTATATATGTTTAAGTATGTACTAGTACTTATGTATAGTATTATATATATATTGCACATTCGATTATATATACTACATATATATATGCATATATATATATATATATGCATATACACATATATTCTTACATATTTAAAATACATGCATATATATATATTATATATATATTATATATATATATATATGGTACTTATATATATATATATATCATATATATATATATTGTATTATATATATATATATATATATATATGTACTTATATATATATATATATATATATATATATTATATATATGACTTATATATATATATAAGATATATATATATATGTACTTATATAAACATACGATAGATATAATATATGTATATGTACATATAGATATCTTATACATATACACATATATAATATATATACGTATGTGTGTTTATATAAGTACATATATATATATATACATATATATATATATACATATATATATATATATGTATATGCATATGTATTTTAAATATGTAAGATATATGTATGTATATGCATATATATATATATATATATATATATATAGGGAGAGTATATGTGGAAGTACGCATGTATGTATATATATTTATGTATATGTATTGGTGTGTGTATG
Organism: Octopus sinensis; assembly: GCF_006345805.1. NCBI lineage: Eukaryota > Metazoa > Mollusca > Cephalopoda > Octopoda > Octopodidae > Octopus > Octopus sinensis. The sequence goes on along the minus strand of NC_043018.1, from coordinate 19,301,630 downwards.
CGTGCACACGCCTGTTGTGTGTGTGGGGAGGTGTAAGGATATAGAGAAAGAAGATGATGGATGGGGAGAGCTGAAACATGTCAGTGAATTATGCCTTCCACAAAGCTCAGAATTGCATTATTACAGAGTTATATATTGTAATACCGCCACTGCACACACAAAAAGTAATGGTGTCTAGTGCGGGCGTAGCCTAATGGTTATGGAAGGTTGTTTATCATTCATAACGTCTCACGTTCAATTCCACCACGCAGCATTTGGGGCCAGTTTCTTTTCTTTTTTTTTTCCTTTTTTTTTTTATTTTAGCCTTGGTTCAAACCAGACTTTGTGAATGAAATTGTGCGTTCAGTCCCGGTTCAGTTCCACTGCGTGACACTTTGGGCCAGTGTCTTCTGCTCCAACCTCGGGGATTTCGTAGATGGAAACTGAAAGTGTATATGTGTCTGTGTGTATATGTCTGTTAGTCTGGCTGTCTGTGTTTTTGTGTCTGTATTTGTACCACAACTTCGCTTGACAACTAGTGTTGATGTGCTTGCCTCCCCGTAGCTTAGCGGTTCGCAAAACAGATCGATGGAATAAGTACAAGGCTTCAAAAAATTCTTCAATGCTGTGCGCCAGCATGGCCGCAGTCTAATGACTGAAACAAGTAAAAGAATAAAAGATAAAAGATAGGAGAAACAGTGAAAGCTGGCGGGGACAGATTGCATCTATAATTCCATTATCTGGCGGTTATAATAATAATCAATAACAATAATAATAATAATAAAATAATAATAATAATAATAATAATAATAATGATAATGATAATTACTATAATAATAATAATAATAATGAAATAATCTAATAATAATAATAATAATAATAATAATATTAATGATAATACTAATAATAATAATAATGATAATGATAATACTAATAATAATAATGATAATAATAATAATAATAATAATAATAATAATAATTAATGATTAATATTAAATAATAATAATAATAATAATAATAATAATAACATAATACATAATAATCCTTTCTACTAAAGGCACAAGTCCTGTAATTTTGGGTGAGAGGATGAGTCGATTACATCGACCCCAGTGTTTCACTAGTACTTAATTTATCGACCCCGAAAGGATGAAAGGTAAAGTCGACCTCGGCGGATTTTGAACTCAGAACATAAAGTTATGAAATGCCGCTAAGTATTACGCCCGGCATGCTAACGATTCTGACATCTCACCATTTCAGGTCTCAAGAAAATGGATACGAATATTTATATTATTAGCTCAGCTTAGATCTGTCGTGTTCCTTCGAGGTTATAAAACCAGAACTTAACTCGGTTTTTATGGCGCATAGGTGACTAAGATAATAGCACTTCCCCCCTGAACGGGACGCTGGTCTGTCGCAGGGTTAAATGTCCAGCTACTGCTTGAACTCATTTGCAGTTGAGTGAACTGAGGTAACGGGAAATGAAGTGTTTTGCTCAGGAGCACAACATATCGTCCAACCCGGAAATCGAAAGCCTGATCTTGCAACATTGTAAGCGGTAGGTCTCGAGATAACAGATGAAACGAAATAATGTATGCAGCTGCCAGTATTGTTACAAAGTGGAAACTTCCTCAGATATTTAAAGACTCCGCCGGTTACGACGACGAGGGTCCCAGCTGATACGATCAACGGAACAGCTTGCTCGTGAAATTAACGTGCAAATGGCTGAGCATTCCACAGAAACGGTACCCTTACGTAGTTCTCGGGGATAATCAGCGACACAGAGAGTGACAAGGCTGACCCTTTGAAATACAAGTACAACTCATTTTTGCCAGCTGAGTGGACTGGAGCAACGTGAAATAAAGTGTCTTGCTCAAGGACACAACGCGTCGCCGGGAATCGAACTCACAACCTTACGATCATGAGCCGAATGCCCTAACCACTAAGCCACGCGCCCTCACTCCTCAGATATAGTCAAATAAAAATATTCAAAAACAATATGGAAAATAGATATATTTTTTATCTTTTATCTTTTATCTTTTACTTGTTTCAGTCATTTGACTGCGGCATGCTGGAGCACCGCCTTTAGTCGAGCAAATCGACCCCGGGACTTATCTTTGTAAGCCCAGTACTTATTTTATCGGTCTCTTTTGCCGAACCGCTAAGTGACGGGGACGTAAACACACCAGCATCGGTTGTCAAGCAATGCTAGGGGGACAAACACACAACACACACACAACACACACACATATATATATATACATATATACGACAGGCTTCTTTGGTTTCCGTCTACCAAATCCCCTCACAAGGCATTGGTCGGCCCGGGGCTATAGCAGAAGACACTTGCCCAAGATGCCACGCAGTGGGACTGAACCCGGAGCCATGTGGTTGGTTAGCAAGCTACTTACCACACAGCCACTCCTGCGCCTGAAGAAATGTAAGAAAATGAAGAAATGTAAGAAAATTCTCATTCCTTGATAAAAATCAATAACGAAGTGACACAAGCGAAACATAGAGAGACAGAAATATAATATAAAAATATAATTACGAAAATATAAATTAGAGAGAGAATTATCTGAAATCAAAGAAAAGCTGAAACAGGAGATCCTCGCTAAATCCCAAAGTATCGGTCGGTATGAAAAGTTATAATGATTCTTTGAATAAAGCCAAGCAGTTCGGCTCCAGTCCAAAACGATTTTTAGGAAGCACTGAATAAAAATAGAATCGAAATCAATGCAAGTAGTAACCGCGAGACAAAGTAGGAGAACTATGAGGGAGGAGTATGGAGGTGGGGAAAAAAATGGAGTCACCATAGGCGAAGTTGTACAAAACAATAATCTCAGCATTAGAACAATGGTTGGACGGTGAATTTACAACAGAAGAGGCCATCCCAGACTCTGCCAAAAGAAAACAAAAAAACTGGAAGGCGCCAGGATATAATAAGATCCAAACAACTTCTCTATTCATTTTTGGTGTTGTGTAAGTGCAGGGACTCTCAGCCGGGGTTCATTTGGTCCTTGTCGTTTCACATAAACTTTTGTTGTTAAAGTTCATGCGCAATAAAAAAATTCAACAATGCACAAACTACATCAACGATTTTTTAAATACAATTCTTAATACTTTTTACTTTTTTTTTTAACTTTTTTACTTGTTTCAGTCATTTGACTGCGGCCATGCTGGAGCACCGCCTTTAGTCGAGCAAATCGACCCCGGGACTTATTCTTTTTGTAAGCCCAGTACTTATTCTATCGGTCTCTTTTGCCGAACCACTAAGTGACGGGGACGTAAGCATACCAGCATCGGTTGTCAAGCAATGCTAGGGGGACAAACATAGACACACACCACCACACACACACACACACACACAACATATATATATATATATACATATTAGACGCAGGCTTCTTCCGTTTCCGTCTACCAAATCCACTCACAAGGCATTGGTCGGCACGGGGCTATAGCAGAAGACACTGCCCAAGATGCCACGCAGTGGGACTGAACCCGGAACCATGTGGTTGGTTAGCAAGCTACTTACCACACAGCCACTCCTGCGCCTAATATATATTTTTTTTTTATACAATTCTTAGTAATATTTAATTGTGAAAATATAAAGGGATTTCTTTTTAACTACAAAAATGACTCTGGGTGTCTAGGAGATTAAAACAGGAATCAAAGGGACCCACAGGCAGAAATAAAAAGCTTCATTGAGTGGAATTCAAACAAGGCGTACTCTACAATATAGAGTACAATGTTGTATGAGCTGTGTTATTTTATGGGGTGTTAAATGTATGAAGTGTGAGTTGTTTAAGCGTGGCTGTGTGGTTTGAATCTCGCTTCCCAACCACATGGTTCCGGGTTCATTATAATTAGTATAATTAGTATCATTAGTATCATTATAATTAGTATTATTATCAGTTGTTGTTGTTGCTATACTTGCACTATTTCGCCTCGTCTTTATTATCTTCTCAACCACTTTAAGTCTTTGAATTTATCTCCGAAAGGAACCGCTAATGACGCTGTTGAACTCAGAATCTCCAACGAAAAAAAAAAGAAACCATGCTGATGTCCCGCTATCCATACTCAACTTTATAAAGATCCCTGAACTCCACACGCAAAATCTAACAAATTATAACTTCCCTAATTAACAGAATACACCTGCAGGTTTCATTCATGACCAATACCAGATCACCGAGCCTATTTGCAGCTAGCTACAGGAGCTAAACGAATGACAATGGAATACCATGTATTAATAACACGGTATGACGTAACGAGCTGAAGATGCGTTGTTGATTGCCTTGATATATGTTACGTTGTTACACAGGCTTCTCGAGTGGTAGCAGCCATTTTGCTTATTAAATTGGCATACAGATATTATTAACGGATTTTGTAGGAAAGGAAATATATAAATCTGATATAATCTCGGATTTCAGAAATAGAGATAAGGCTGTAGACAGTAAATATAAATAATCAGGGTTGCGTGTGTGTGTGTGTGTTGTTTGTGTATGGATTCCTCATATACCCTCTCGATACCCCGTAGACTTAGTCCTCGGTAAAGATTTCGGAGAGTAGCTTCAAATCATTTCAGAGCTACTACGTGTTTCCTATAGAGAGCATCTCTGGATCTCATCCTTGGATTCCATATAATGTGTATAATTATAGATATATATATATTATATTATATATATATATATATATATTATAGATATAGGGTAAAAAAATTATTAATTTAATAATTTCACAAGTAGTTTGGTATGGAAAAAAAAAAACATTATTGGTAAAAATTTATACGAAAAGATTTTTTTCATAATTATAAATATAATTAAGGGTTTAACAAAAAGTTGCTTCACCACATACCAAAAATTTAGAAATAGCAGTCGCTAATTCTTTTAACTACAATATAACCTCCATACCGAAGCTACTTGGTGAAATTATTAAATTAATAACCTTTTACCTTATATCTATAATGATATGTTTCTTTATTAGCCACACAGGGCAGCACACAGACGGGACAGATTACAAAGTAGAGCTTTTCTTTTTTTGGAGAAAAAGTGGGGTAGGTTTTCGATCAAAAGGGATCGTAAGAGGGAAAGAAGAAAAAAAAGCAAAAAAGGAAAAGAAACAAAAGAAGAGAAAAAAGAAAAAAAGAAAGGAAAAAGGGGAAAAAATGATCAATAGGGATCGTGTATCACAGTGTCATGATGTACGGTGTAAAGGGGGAAGCAAATAAGGTTTATCCGTGGGAAGAAAAGCCTACGGAAAAGACCATGGTAACCTCGGTCAATATTGTTACATGTTGATAATTTCACTCCCTGATAGCAAACTGCAGTTTTTTCTGCGGTACTATCTTGTGACGCACATGGTAATTTTGGATAGAAGGATGCGGAATTACTCGTCCATATAAATTCGGAAGTGCTGTCTATCTTATTATATGTTTCGATGTCGCTTGATCGAAGACGCAAAAGGTAGGTTTAGCATATTCAAATTTATAATCTTGAAATATCATGCTGATGGGGGAAATGACTTTTAATATTCTAATCCCGAAACGCGTACGCGATTAATCGTAAGACTGGTTGATTTCGTTATTGTTTCTTCTTTATGCCTTCTTTATATTTATCCCTCCTCAAATCTTATACAGGTTTGATTACTTTTGATATTTACAACGTGTCGTAGTCAACGATCTACTCGTTGCTCCGCATTGTATTATTTCCAGTAATAGCTGCTCTATCTAATTTCACAAATGTTGTACATACTCTTTACTCTTTTACTCTTTTACTTGTTTCAGTCATTTTGACTGCGGCCATGCTGGAGCACCGCCTTTAGTCGAGCAAATCGACCCCGGGACTTATTCTTTTGTAAGCCCAGTACTTATTCTATCGGTCTCTTTTGCCGAACCGCTAAGTGACGGGGACGTAAACACACCAGCATCGGTTGTCAAACAATGCTAAGGGGACAAACACAGACACACAAACACACACACATATACATATATATATACATTTATACGACAGGCTTCTTTCAGTTTCCGTCTACCAAATCCGCTCACAAGGCATTGGTCGGCCCGGGGCTATAGCAGAAGACACTTGCCCAAGATGCCACGCAGTGGGACTGAACCCGGAACCATGTGGTTGGTTAGCAAGCTACTTACCACACAGCCACTCCTGCGCATGTCTATGAATCCAAAACTTCCAAAATATATGCGTATCTACACATGGGCATATGATCTTATAAATAGACTACATGTATTTTCTGAAGGTTTTTCAAAGGACAGCAGGTTTAGTTTATGCAAAAAGGTGCGCATTAACGATATATTCGACACATTCCGTGATAAAGCCACAAATATACATAATAAGCCTTAGTATTCACTCTCATTGCAAAAATTCCTGAAGAATTGTATTTCTTGTACAGACATGAAGTGGCGTCAACACATTTTGACCTTCTTAAATTTTTCATCCGTTGCTTCAAATATTTTTTTTTCTGCTTAAATAAAGAAAATACCTGCACGTTGTGTAATAAGTAAATAGGCGACATCTCTCAGTAAGGTGAATATAAAAGGTAAGAGTGGAATATAGTGGAATATATGAAGGAGAATAATTAATAGTGGAACAAATGTGCAGTAATCCCTCGACTATTGCGGTATATATATATAGTCATTCATACATACAAACATATATATATATATGTGTATATATAATATATTAATATATATATATATATATACATATATATATACGTATATATATAATATACCTATATATATATATATATATATATATGTATATGTATGTATATATATATATATACTATATATATATACCTATATATATATATATATAATATACCTATATATATATATATATATATATACATTATATACATTCATACATGCATACATACATGTAAATAGTATGTATATATGTGTATGTATGTGTATATATATATCTTATATATTATATATATATATTATATATATATATAATATATATATATGTGTGTTGTATATATAATATATTAATATATATATATATATATATATATATATATATAGCATATAAGTAAAATGTGAAATGCATTTCTAACGTTTCATCTAGAATCTTTCAGAAGACAATGGAACCTTCTGATGGAAACATTCCTTCGCGATTCGCAATGAATACATTTCCTTCCTATTGACTCCTCGTTGATAGATTCCATTCGAAAGTTCCAAGAGAAGTTTTTTTTTTTTTCACCTTGTTGTTTTACTGTGAAAGAATCTCTCTTCTTTGCTCTTGTTTTCACCCCCTTTATTCTCTTTTTCGCTTTCTTCCTCCCTCTCTTTCTCTCGCTCTCTTTGTGTCTCTCTCTGTCTCGCTCTTTTTCTCCCTATAGTTTTCTCTTTCTCTTTTAGTCCTACTCCGGTGCTTTCATCCGTTTTTATGTAGAAATCAATAATTAGTTGACAAAAGACTTCACACATATTTTACAGTAATTGAATGTGTCTTATTTCTGTTTTTCCTTTTTCCTTACCAAATATTATTTCTATACTTCGTCGCTAACAACATAACTAATTCTATACTGCATTCACTTAAGCCGAGACAACTCTGCACGTTGAGGCTACAAACATCAATGGCTTGAAATCAAGAACACCACGGGTACCCTTGAATTCCAAGGACTATATTTGATAACGGACTGTAGCTTAGCTTGTGGAGGAGTGCCTGGGGTGATCTGTCTCCGGGGACGATCTTATGGGGCAGCACATTTGGGGTCTGTTGTATAAGCTTATATATTGGGCAGGAGGAGGCGCAATGGCCCAGTGGTTAGGGCAGCGGACTCGCGGTCATAGGATCGCGGTTTCGATTCCCAGACCGGGCGTTGTGAGTGTTTATTGAGCGAAAACACCTAAAGCTCCACGAGGCTCCGGCAGGGGATGGTGGTGATCCCTGATGTACTCTTTCACCACAACTTTCTCTCACTCTTACTTCCTGTTTCTGTTGTACCTGTATTTCAAAGGGCCGGCCTTGTCACTCTCTGTGTCACGCTGAATATCCCCGAGAACTACGTTAAGGGTGTACGTGTCTGTGGAGTGCTCAGCCACTTACACGTTAATTTCACGAGCAGGCTGTTCCGTTGATTCGGATCAACCGGAACCCTCATCGTCGTAACCGACAGAGTGCTTCCATTGGGCAGGAAGCGGCAGGCTCAAGGGCTACTTCGGGAGTAGCGGCACTCACACAAACTACGCCACTGATAACGGGACCACAAAAAGACCCCTTTTTTTTTTAGTTTTGTAATCTGTCACAACCTGAATAAGAACGAGATAGTGACGGAGCTTCTCAATAATTGTTCGACCTGGTAGAAATAGCGACCTAATCACCTACGAATCACAACTCTGAGTATTCATATCTTCAATATCATTGGTGTCCTAATGAGGTTTTATCTTTTGATATGGTATTGATGACATATTTTTCTTTAGGTTTTTCTATTATTAGTTTATTGATTATTTTAATTCAGCCGTTGAGATTAGGATTTATGATTATGTTAGTATTTTTATAAGAGTTATGATTTCTTTTTTTATTTATTCTTGGTATGGTTATATATTATTTTTGGTTTATGTAGGTGGTTTATTAGTGATATCTATATATATTACTAGCAGTATCGCTCGGCGTTGCTCGGGTTTGTAAGGGAAATAACTATATAAACATTGTTAGAGATGTAAAGTATAATAGCCATCTCAATATGGCTAACCACAAAGGGGGGGGGTGTTACTGTAGCTTTTTACGTTCTGAGATTTAATAATAAATAAATTTTTAGAGAGTTACTTCCCTTATATATGCCAAAAATGCATTACAAATGGGAAAAATTGATGGTAAATTTTTTTTTTAATCGTAGACTCATCGTAGACGCGCGCTAATACCCAGAAGGACTCGATATGAATCACGACTATAAGATACCCGGTTTTGGTTAAACTGCACCGCAAAATGTGGGAGTAGTTAGGAATCTAAATCGTAGGAGACAGACAGCACACAACCTCACTTTTATATATAAAGATTAGTCTTATTCCCAATTTAATTTTTTTTCTAAGGGATTAATTATGTATATATTAATTACTGAAGTAGTACTATATGGTGTAGTATGGTGGATGGTAGAGCTTGACGAGTTTTAAAATTTCTTGGCTGAGTAATTTGCTAAAAGCTTTAACTTAAAAAGCCTCAGGTCACCTGAGATGACTCTGCCTATCAACGGAAGACAAGGATGGTCGCAGTTTTGGAAGACGGAGAGATAGACAGGCATTAACAGATTGGAATATATTGACGTAACAATACTGTATAATATAGTATGGTGTACGATAAAACTGTAGTACTATAGTCGTACTGTATGGTATAGTAAGATGTATGGTGGAGATGAAATATTGTAGTTGTACGTTTGATATAGTAAAGTGTATGATAGAGCTGTAGTACTATAGTAGTAGAGTATGGTATAGTATAGTGTATGGTGAAGATGAAATATCGTAGTTGTACGTATGATATAGTAAAGTGTTTGATAGAGCTGTAGTACTATAGTAGTAGAGTATGGTATAGTATGGTGCATGGGGGAGATGAAATATTGTAGTTGTACGTATGATATAGTAAAGTGTTTGATAGAGCTGTAGTACTATTGCAGTAGAGTATGGTATAGTATGGTGTATGGGGGAGATGAAATATTGTAGTTGTACGTATGATATAGTAAAGTGTTTGATAGAGCTGTAGTACTATTGCAGTAGAGTATGGTATAGTATGGTGTATGGGGGAGATGAAATATTGTAGTTGTACGTACGATATAGTAAGGTGTATGATAGAGCTGTAGTACTATAGTAGTAGAGTATGGTATAGTATGGTGTATGGTCGAGCTGTAGTGCTGCAGTCGTACTGTATGGTTATTGTACAGTATAGTATGGTGTAGTACTGTAGTTGTATGAATGATATGGCAAGATATATGATAGGGCTGTAGTTTCTATAGTAGTACAGTATGGTATAGCATGATTACGTTAGAGCTGTAGTGCTGTAGTGGTACTATATGGTGTAGTACGGTGTACGGTAGAGCTTGACGAGTTTAAAAAATTCTTGGCTGAGTAATTTGCTAAAACCGTTAACAACTTAGCAACAAATTAATCACCCATCGCCAACAAGAAGCTTAAATCAATAACTTGTTTTATGCTAAGCACAGAAATGTTGCCTTTTATATAGATTGAATATGTCAATAAAATAATCGCTATTGATTAAGGACCGACTTGTAGAAGTCATAAAATATCACAGGCGGTCATTTCCACTACCTTTCTATCCCTTTTTATTTGAATATTTTAATAGAATTTTTATTAGCAAACCAGGCTGCGCAGTTTATAATAGATCATATTGTATATTTTCTTTGTGATCGCGCAAAAGCTTTCTATGGCTACGTGGTTAACAAATTCACGAACTGATATAGGTTCGTACTCTGTGCGGAGAAGAGATAACTTCACTGTAACAAACGTTCGTTACAAGTGACAGGAGCAATGTTAGTTCAAAACAGTAATCTGTGTATCATACTTAGAGCAGATACATCTCTGAAAGCCTTATAAACTGCAGTATTCGTTTCGAGATAGCATTTCTTATTGCAGCATATATTTCTGTGATAAACGAAAAAAAAACATAGAAATATATTAATAGTAGATGAAAATCGTTTCGCAGCGGTGCTGACGGCAATAAGACGATTATCTTTCGATACTGATATATTTCTGTGTACTTTAACACTATATGTCTACAAGTTATACTTTCTCGAAACCATTTCCTCAGTTTAGAAGGATTTCAACGGTGTATTTGCTTTAAATATGATACGTAGATTGCTCTTTTTCACTGTAATAAATTTTGTAGAGGCAGATCCCAACTAGCTTCTTGGAACTTAGCTGTATTATGCTTAGGGAAGAAGTTAGTTTGGTAACCAGATGCAATGGTTCGGGTTTCGGTTCTGCTATGCGGCACAATAGGCAAGTGTATTATGGTATAAACTCAGCTTAACTAATACTTTGTGGAGGAAATTTGGTCGGCGAAAACTGTGCAGAAACCCTCCCGCACCCGCACCCACACACACATACATACATGTATATATGTATGTATGTATGTATGTATGTATGTATGTATGTATATATATATATATATATATATATATATATATATATATATAATATATATATATATATAAATATATATATATATATAAATATATATATATATTTATATATATATATGTATGTATGTATGTATGTAATATGCGTAATATATGTGTGTGTGCGTGCGTGCATGCGTGCGTGCCTGTGTGTGTATGTGTGTGCAGTGGACGTAGCAACGAACACTATGACACGTTACATGATTAGGGTGGGGTGTCTTTATTTTCAGCCAATCAGATCGTTTCCTGTTAATGCCATTAGTTTTTAAAACACCACATTTGCTGAGCTACTTTTGGTTAATCAATGGTCACTATTTTTATCAAGATTGTTTTTCACCATTTCATCGTCTCCCGAAGGAATAAAAGGCAAAGTTGATCTCAGCGGAATTTAAATTCAGAACGTAGAATCGGAAGAAAAGCCGCTAACCATTTTATCCAACATGCTAGAGATACTGCCGGCTTGCCGCCTTTTACCAAATAAAATATTTACTCTTAAACACCATCCACCTGAAAAACCAATTGCTAAGCCAGACGTAATATATTTAAAGTAGGAGCCATCGAACATTTAAGAAGTATGCCCTAACTAAAATATAAAAAAAAAACAATATTAATTGCTAGCAAAGACACAATGGTTGTGTCCTTGGTAGTAATTAATATTTACGTATCAGGTACCAGGGGGTGCTTAACATGTAAATTGGTCTAGCCAATAGAGTTACACCGTTTGTGGATAGCGGGTATTTAAGCAATGCGTTCCTAGATAGTTGATGGGTTGGATGCGGTGCTGACGAGAGAGCAATAACTTGGGAAATATGTATATACACCCATTAACTATGTTTTCTATCTTCGATCACATTCTCTACATTGATGTATTCGTATACGAAACCCTATAACTTTCAGTATTGGCTCTAAATTCTATTGAAAATCTATAGAGATAAGCTTTTAAGTAATGTTAGTCATTAGATTATAGTTGTAAAGTCTTTAGATTTCCTGTTCTGATTCGAACTTTTTCACCGTAGCTTTAGAAGTCACTACTATAGAAACCAGTTGTTTTTGTTAATATTCGTTAACGCTATTGATTACCTACAGAACTGCTTCTAATTATATTTTTAAAACAACTTTGAATCGAGCTGCTAATTCATTTGTTACGATTCCTGCTGTTCACAGACTCATTAACGAAGTCATTAGACTCCTGCAATTCTATTGAAAGCCAAGCAGATACACATCAAAAGAACTACACCCACCCTCCATTTGTGGTTTATTGTGGAGTTCTAATAGCGTAGAAATGGTATGTAATCGGTATAAATGTACAATATGATAACGCCATATCAATACTGTAGTAATCCTACTGTATAGTACTGTACTATGTATAATAGAACTGTAGTACTGTAGTAATACTGTATTACTGATATAACTACTCTATGGTATAGCATGGATTATAGTAAGCATATAATACTGTGGTTTTATAGTATTATCAATATAATAGAATTGTATAGCATAGTATGGGGTACGATAGAGCTAGTATTGTAATGGTACTGTGTTACTGATATAATAGAACTGTATGGCATACTATGGTGTATGATAGAGCTGTAGTATTTTAATGGTACAGTGTAACTGACATAATAGAACTGTATGGCATAGTATGTGCATGAGAGCGCTATTACTACACAGAAGTTCGTGCTACTTGCGCGCGCTCAGTTGGTGATTAGATTAATTGAACTTTGAGGAAAAAATATTTGGCGAGGCGCTAATTAAGCTGATTATCAATTACAGAGAACTCTCAGACGATATTGTGTCTTGGAGTCTCGTAGACAGTGTTGGTGCTGCTGTTGGTCTTAGCTTCTGTGTTGTTGAGAAGATCGTTCGGATTTTACTTGTAGCTGTTAGAGTTGACGACTCTGCAATGATTATTTTGAAATGATATTATCCATGTTGTCGATAGTATGTTGATAGTAGTGTGTCAATATACTATACACGAGATATTATAGTAAGTTCATGGGTTTCGCGAAAGGCCTGGCCTGAGGCCTAATCTTCCGAGTTCTTTTGTAGAGACCCCTGCAATAAGTGTATGAACCTGAGAGGGGAATATGTTGAATAAAATCATAATTAACTGATCCTCAAGTATTTTCTTTTATACAAAGCCAGCAACTTTTCAGCACTTCTCGTATTTCTATCTTGACATACTATCGTCATACTGTCTCCATGGTATCAAAATATTATATGCGATATAGTACTTATCTGCCGTCGGTGGATATCGTTTATTTCGGTCAACTTCAACCTGTCCGAAGTATCCGTGCGAATTTCACATATACTGCAGACAAGCTGAAGTTGTCCAAAAGGCATGGTATCCGGTGACGGCATATAGATAGTATCTCGGACATGCTGTTCAGCAATATCGCTGGCTGTCTCAGTCAAGCTTAGCCTACACCTTCATGCTCCGTTGTTATATAGGCTAACACTGTCTACGATATTCAGGTTAATGAGGTGCATTCAGATCTGCAGTTTCTTAGTATCTGGAACAATTGTAACAAATTGGTGATGTTCTTGTTTCTTTGGCAAAAACAAAAAATGATTTTAGCAAAAAATTAAGCGGAACCAGAAAGTGAAAAGTAATCTTGATATATCCAGTCGACTAAGGATGAGTGGCTAGTACTTATATTAGCTCATAAAATAACTACAGTAATCGCTCGACTACTGAGGGTGTTACGTTCCAAAACACACCCCACGATAGGTGAAAATCCGCAAAGAAGAAACAGTACTGTATATTTTTATCATTGTAATTTGTATATATTTATTTTATTATAAATACAAACCAACATCACGGAGGAATCGACGTATGCTTGAATAGTAAACCGCGATAAGTGAACTGCAATATGGCGAGTAATTACTGCATATCTATTAATTCTAGCACAATTTATTACTTAGATGTTACGCTGAAAGTCAGACATAAACCCATTGAATTACTCATGTGTGTTACTATAGGATCTATCCGACCACCGAAGTTATTCAAAAACCTAGTGAGAAATATCAGCAAAGGAAACCCCGCATATTATCTTATAAAGAAACTTTCGAAATAGAGGCACATAAATGCGATAATAAAACAGAAGCCAGCAGTCATTTAGTTAAAATTATATATACCCAGGTCTCTTGCTCCCACCCCATCTTGTAGAAAACAGATTGGAATATATCATATTGAATATAACATTAAACATCGTAAAAAAAAAACCCTGTCAGTCTGAATTAACAAACGTTTTCCTATAAACCCCTATCAGAGGGAAATATTTAATAGAACCTAAAAATAAGCTACAGCTGCAACATTGATATGAACAATTTTATTTCAACCAATTCGGCAAAACCAAACGGAGGTAGATAACGCGTTCCCTTTTAATCAGTCATGCAACGCTGAAGCAAGTATTTATAAAGCACAGATCACACAAATTCAAATGTATATACTGAATATAAATGGACGTCGGTATGATAAATGGTACATTTAAACACCAATGTCACAACCATACATGCTTCTTAAGAATAATCGAAAAGAGTTAGATAAATGATAGAATTGAAAGAAAGCGGTACTGCATTCAATATCAAATGGAAAACCCATGAAATATATAAGCTATATACTACGAATTTAAAGTGTGTGTATTTTGCTATTCAGAGGATGCTCTCAATTTCGGAAAGTTTACAACTCAATTAACTATTTAAATTTCCGATCACAAATGGTCAATAAGTGCAGACATTTCGGAAAGTAACTTCTAATTAAACGGAGATATACATGACCACCAAACTAACGAGAGATACGCACAATCACCAACTTGGCCGTGTGCTAAGACATTTGCTTGCAGGCTACATAGTTCCGGGTTTAGTTCCAAGTGTTTTCTACTGTAACCTCGAACCAACCAAAACATTGCGAATGGATTTGATAGACAGAAACTGAAAGAAACTTACCGTGTGTGTGTGTGTGTGTGTGCGCGCGCGCGCGTATGTGCGTGTATTTGTGTCTGTTTTTGTGTCTGTATTTGTCACCACCGCTTCACAACTGGTGTTGGTGTGCTTACGTCCCCGTGACTTAGCGGTTCGATTGAGACTAATATAATAAGTACCAGTTTTAAAAGAAAAAATAAACACTAGGGTCGATTCTTCTGACAAATATTCTTCAAGACACCATCATGGTTGCAATCTAATGACTGAAACAAGAGAAGAAAAGGAGATTTTTTATTAAATTGAACACTCTTTCAAAAATACATTTTAGAATCAAACACATTTATATTGCAAGTCTAGGCAAACAACCTAACTTACAGCAAGCAAACCTCATATTGCTTGAACATTTTTGTGGCAGTACAGTGGACCTTTCTTATATATACACATATATATACATATATATATATACACATACATACATATACGTATACATATTTATACATATATGTGTATGTATATATATAATATATATATATATATATATAATATATATATATATATATATATATATATATATATGCATGTATACACATACATAATTACATGCTATTGTTTATAGGGTCATATGTACTTCGAGAACCAATTCCGAAACAGAATTATTGCACGTTCTATCGAAAGTTTATATATTTTTATGACGACTGTAATATGACATATATGTGTGTGTGTGTGTCTATCTGTCTGTCTGAGTGTGTGTGTGTGAGGGTTTGTGTGTATGTACGTGTATGTGAGTATGTGTGTATGCACATATAAATATGTGTGTGATGCGCAATCAAAAAATATCAAACATACTGTCATATCAGATCGATAAATAAATATCATAATGTTACCCTTTCTCCTCTCCTTTCTCTTCTAATCCCGTTTCCCCGCTCATCCTTTACCCTTCATCTCCCTTCTCACGCCATTCCATAAACTGCCAGATGAGGTGGCCAAAAATAACAACGTGCTAAATTGCGAGTTGAACAGCCAAAGAATATAAAACCATAAAACTCTTAATTCGCTATCGTCTGCTTTATGTGAAAAGTTGAAACAACAAAAAAAAAAATATGGTAATAATCTAGTCACAATTCATTAAAGAACTCTTCAAGTCGCTGCCAATTTTAGGTCCTTACTTATTATTTTCTTGTTTATTGATTTACATTTAAGCGTGTGCAGTATCATTTGTCTAATTAGAACCACGTGACAGTGTTGGATGTGACTTCACGTGATTTCGTTCGACAACAACGCTATGACGTACTTCCCGCCGTTGCGGCGGTGGAAGTGAGTTGATTGTTGAATCTAATCTTCAAGAACAAAATATGTTTTCGGAGACCTCTCCCCTCTCTTTCTCTTGCTTTCTCTATCCGTTTCTCCTTTCTTTCTTTCTTTCTTTCTTTCTTTCTTTCTTTCTTTCTTTCTCTCTCTATCTCTCTATCTCACTCTCTCTCTCTCATGATATTTTTACACACACACACACACACACATATATATATATGTGTGTGTGTGTGTGTGTGTGTGTATACTCTTTTACTCTTTTACTTGTTTCAGTCATTTGACTGTGGTAACTAATTAGTTTTTACTATAAAAATGTGATATGTACCGGTGATATAATGTAGAATAGCCGTCCTGAAATACATACATACATATATATATTTATATAAAAAACAAATGTGCACTTTTAAAGCCTAGCCAGGCTCATGGACTTGGCTTCCTGGTTTCAATGGCGTATATGTTCCCCAGCTGAGTGGACTGGAGCAACGTGAAATGAAGTGTTTTGCTCAAGAACACAACGCGTCGCCCGGTCCAGGAATCGAAACCACAATCTTACGCTCATGATGCTGACATCCTAACCACTAAGCCACGCGCCTCCACATATATTTATATATATATGTGTGTGTGTGTGTGTGTATGTATATACATATATGTGTGTATATATATATATATATATATATATAATATATATATATATATATATATAGTGAATTGAAGAAATGGAGTTGAACGAAGATTGAACAGGAAATCGTTTTATTGCATTCTACACGTGTTTCGAAAGGCACAATTACCAAATTCCAATGAATAATGAGACCATATTATGTCTTTCTCTTCAGGAAGAAATAGGAATCCGTTGGAATAAACAAAAACAGAACGGATTTCCTATTTCTTCCTGAAGAGAAAGACACAATATGGTCTCATTATTCAATCGGAATTTGGTAAATTGTGCCTTTTGAAACACGTGTAGAATGCAATAAAACGATTTCTGTTCAATCTTCGTTCAACTCCATTTCTTCAATTCACTAATAATATTAAAATTCAATTATCCGCACCAACGCACGGTTGCAACACCATATGGTTGTACCTCCAACCGTGCTGTCTTCTGCTGTGATTTTTGCTACCAAGGTATCGGTTAAACTTTCGATTAATCTGCAACAAGATTATTCATCTTCCTATTTCACAATATATATATATATAATATATATATATATATATATATATATATATTATATATAGATATTATATATATATTATATATATATATATATATATATATATATATATAATATATATATATATATATAATATATCTATATATTTGTGTATGTGTGTATGCATGTATAGTTTGTATATTATGTATGTGTTTGTGAATTAGTGTGTATATATATATATATATATATATATATGTGTGTGTGTGTGTAGAGTACGTGTGTTTAGAATTGAGCATGCGTGTCATTAACAGAGGATGACGAAATAACGGTAGCAAGCAATTGATAATTCACCATAGAGCGCTGAGACAATAAGCGTGGTTCCGGAATAGTTTTGAGTAAAAAATCATAAAGTAACAAACAAGAAAATGAATCGTTATGATGTAGGTTACGAAATGAGAACCTCGCCCTAGAATTGCATGCATTAATCATGAAAAGAAGAATCTGTTTAGTGCAGATGTATATCCCATGATGCTTCGAGGATCTGTGTTAATGTAAACATTGTATGTGCAATCTTGATGAAACCAGTTTCCAAGCGCTGAGATCTTCTGGCATCGATTTTGAGCAATGATAGTACCGAAAATCGGAAGAATTAAAGCAATATGTATGCAGATAGTTTTGCACTCGTGATCTTATTCTCTTATTCCGTTATTTATTCGCAATTTTTTACAATAATACTATTTTGCTTCTTTTTGTTTTGTTTTGTTTTGGTTTTTATAACCTCATGCTACATCTTCCGACGTTTACACAGCTTCATTGTAATGAGAGCAAAACTATATTTTATGTATAGGGCGGCGAGCTGGCAGAAACATTTAGCACGCCGGGCGAAATGCGTAGCCGTATTTCGTCTGCCGTTACGTTCTGAGTTCAAATTCCGTCGAGGTCGACTTTGCCTTTCATCATTTCGGGGTCGATAAATTAAGTACCAGTTACGCACTGGGATCGATGTAATCGACTTAATCCGTTTGTCTGTCCTTGTTTGTCCCCTCTATGTTTAGCCCCTTGTGGGTAGTAAAGAAATATATATTTTATGTATGATTTCACTCATGTAAGGTGAGAAGCTTTAAGAGTGCCTACCGCAGTTGAAACTTTATATCTTACGTATAATGACCATGAGTTGCATAACCTAAATTTTGAACAACTTTTGGATAAATTTAAGATTATAGTAAAATCTTAAAAATCCATATTTTTTATAAATCTTTTTTCTACAAATATTGCTTTAATTCTAAATTTACATCACCATCTTTACTCAAAACAGACGACTTGCACTAAACTCTTAATCTCTAGAATCACCTCCAAGCCTTTTTTCTTGTCTCCATCGTTAAATTTAGATTCCCTTCTTTGTCTCATTTACCCATCAGTCTTGTGAAAGGTAGGAGAGTCCAGTTTGCTGGACATTGTTGTAGAGCTGAAAAAAGAAGTAATTTCTACTCTTCTCCTCTGGAAGCCATCTACTCGTAATACCAGAGGGCGCACACTCTCCTACACTGATGTAATCTCCAGGGATACAGGCATCCAGCAACAGGACCTCCGTAATGCCATGATGGACCGTGAAGTCTGGCGTAGCATGGTAAATTCCATTGTCTCGACCACGGTCGAACAATGATGATGATGATCAGTCTAAATTATGATCTCATTTTCAGTGATCATTTAAACCAGTGCCTCTCAAACTGGGCCGGAGAAAGTTCCAAGAGGGCGTTGAAGAAAAGTGGGGCGATGATGAGGAAGCGATTCATGTAAAAATTAGGGCGATAATAGGGTGGTGATTCATGTGAAAACATCAAAATAATGGCTTCATTAAGTTAAGTTTTATTTGTGAAATACAGTTGCCTTCAATTTGCTTCAGGAAGAGGTCTGTGTTTGTGATGGTTAGTTGGAGTAGGGACGCTAGGAATGTAGCCTGGGTGTCAAGGGAGGCGGGAACCAAAATAAGATTAGAAGCCACTGATTTAAACAGTTGACCTAAGAGAGATAGGCGACTCTCACTGCACCGAATAGATTAAAATCAGTTTTTTTTTAGCTCTAAGACCTACAACTTTTCCCTGTGGAACAGTGTAAAAGAACTCGGAATGTTGGTCCTCCAACCAGGCCTTTCGCGACACCTTAAAGCCGGGAACATTTCAACACCTCCTCGTATAGATAGACAGATAGATAGACAGATAGATAGACAGATAGATAGATAGATAGATAGATAGATAGATAGATAGAATAGAGAATAGATAGATAGATAGATAGTAGATAGATAGATAGATAGATAGATAGATGACAGATAGATAGATAGATAGATAGGATAGATAGATAGACAGACAGACGACAGCCAGATAGATATACAG
Organism: Octopus sinensis; assembly: GCF_006345805.1. Classification (NCBI taxonomy): domain Eukaryota; kingdom Metazoa; phylum Mollusca; class Cephalopoda; order Octopoda; family Octopodidae; genus Octopus; species Octopus sinensis. Next base: position 19,281,733 of record NC_043018.1, on the reverse strand, counting down.
ATAGACATATATAGGCAGATAGATAGATAGATAGATAGATAGATAGATAGATAGATAGATAGATAGATAGATAGATAGATAGATAGATAGATAGATAGATAGACAGATAGATAGACAGATAGATAGATAGATAGATAGATATTTTTCTTTATTAGCCACACAGGGCTGCACACAGATAGAACAAATTACAAGGTAGAGCTTTTCTTTTGGGGGTTTAAAAAAAAAGGGGGGGTTCGATCAAAAGGGATCGTAAAAGGAAAGAAAGAGAACAAAAAGGGGGGGTTAAAAAAAAGGGGGAGAGGAAAAAAAATTGATCAATAGGGATCGTTATCACAGAAATCTCAATATGAAGTGTAAAGGGGAGGACAGGTGAGGTTTACCCGTGGAAAGAAAAGCCTACGGAAAAGACCACGGTAACCTCGGTCAATGAAGTCACATGTTATATTTCTTTTTTTTTTTTTGCAAATAGATAGATAGATAGATAGATAGATAGATAGATAGATAGATAGATAGATAGATAGATAGATAGATAGATAGATATAGATATATATTCATAGAAAGAAGAGAAAATTGCCCGAAGAGTGTAAATTCTTCGCGCATAAAGCAATAAATAATTCCTTAAACAGAGAAATGTATGGTGTGCTCAAAGAGCCTGAAGTATTACAAGAGGCATTTCTTGGAATTCGCTTCTACAGTGAATCATTTTATGGTATTCCAGAATAAGACAGATCTCTCTTCGTTTTAGTTGTCAAAAGCTACGAATGATTTCAAACCTTCGCATATGGAAACGTCAACTCTACTGCAGCCTGATGTGGAAAAAAGAATTTTCTACATTTGCAAACTTAAAAACAGAGTAAAGAAATTGGTTGAAACTTGAAGACAGAATTCAAGCTGCTCTGACATTAAAAATCCCTAAATTTTTGTTATGTAAAAAAAAAAAATTAAACATCAACATGTTTTTGGGAGAGTTTTTTTTGGGGTTTTTTTTTTCAAATCAAAGTGGAGTAGTTTGAAATGAAATTCTTCATTTTTTTAACCTTTTAATTTTGTTTTTAGGCTTTTTTTTTTCCTATTTTTGACATGTGTAGCATAATTTCTTCATACCAAGCCTTGCCATGTTGAAAATTGATTCATAATATTCTTTGTGAACTTGAAAACTAATCCATATTAATTCTTGAGAAATTGGAAATTGAGACCTTAATAATTCTCGTCGACACTTTTTTTTTTTTTTTCATATTCACCCCAAATAATTCTCCTTATTTGAACCAAAAAAATGCGCCCAATACACCAAAAACAAACCCAAAATGGGCGAAGAAATGAAGACAGCACCAAGTTGCTACGATATTAAAATGTTCTGATCTTCGTGTTGTCATATCATATATGAAGCAGCGTTATTTTTAGCAAATCTACACAGGGAAATGTTTTGAAGAAAATTCTCGAGTTCTTCAATTATATTTTTACATTAATTATTATTTTTTATGCCATTCCTACGTCAGCACGTTTGACAGTTTTTAATATTTTACGATATTAACCGATCCAAGAAAAACAATTTTTAATAAAAAATTTTTACATACCATATGAAACAAATTTAATAGAAATTCGCGTGTTTTTCTTCACTTTGAAGTTTAGTAGGAATATCAGTCGACTAAAATAAATTTCTGAGTAATACTAAAAAAAAGAAATACCACGATTCTTCACATTGAATATCAATATATTTTCTTATCCTACTACTACTACTACTACTACTATACTACTATTGTTCGATAGGAAATCACTGCTAAAAGCTTCTTCAAGGGAAACATAGATGTTTAGAGGTAAAGCCAGCCTATATTCGATAGTAATGGTATGATGGTTTTAAGATTATCGCCTCGGATGCTTCGTACAACACGAGATATCGTGTGTGATAGATTTGCGCTGATATAGGATACTGAACGACAACTGGCGTGATGACACCATGATATCATAGAAGGAGCGATGATGATGATGATGATGATGAGGAAGAGGAGGAGGAGGGAGGCGGATGGTGGTGGTGGTGGTGGTGAAAGAAACGATGGAGCAAAGTGATGGAAACCAAAGCAGGATTGGAAGGAAAATGAATTTTGTTGTTGTAGATGCTGAGTATGCATGTATATATATATATACCGTTATTGTTTTTACGTTTTTGTATTCTTATTGGTGTCACGTATTCTGTATTTTTGTTTGTGTACTTCGATCGTTTTCCGTCCTTTCGTTGTAACATTCGAAGCTTTCTTCCAGGGGATCTAATGCGCTTGGCTTAGATTTCCCCTGGCGGGCTGGCCATATCGGAGCAATCTCAAGATTAATCAGCCGAAATGCTAAGATGATCTGGTTCTTGACTGATGACTGAGGGCTTCGAATGTCCCGTCCTGTGGTTCTTGTGTCGTCTCTGTGGTTGTTTCATGTTCTTGTCCATGTCTGTATTTAATTTTACTGTTTACCTATATATATATATATATATATATATATATATATATATATATAGATATATGCACTACAAACACACAACACCACACATACGCGCTAACAGGCAAATATATGTATAATTATAATGATAAGCATGCACACATGCTCAAATCGCATATATAGATATATATGTGTGTGTGTATATACCCGCATACACATACATGTATATATGTATGTACGCAAACGCATTTACATAGGCATATACATATATACCTATGAATATATTATATGCATGTATGCATGAGTATATGCATGAGTATAATGAATATATGCATATATATATAGGGGTATATATATATATATATATATTATATATATATATTATATACATATATACATGTATATATATATACCACATATATATCATATATGTACATATATATATACATATGTATATATATATATACACATATACAAATATATATTATATGTATGCATGTATGTATATATACATATATATGTGTGTGTGTGTATATATATATATATATATAGATAGATAGATAGATAGATATATATGTGTGTGTATGTGTGTGTGTATGTATATATATATACATGTATGTATATCAATGGGTATGTTCAAGTTATCATTTAGGTGTAGATTGAAATTATTAACTATGTTTTTGTTTTCTATCCTCCCCACCCAGCTCCATAACCTCCCAGCCCCCTCCAACATACATATTTCGTTATTCATTGCGTGAAACAATATTCCTCACTGCTCGAAGACAAGATGCGTCTGTTAAGTGCGAAACATTGATGATACATTTATCAATTATGGCTTCGAACAACAGTTTGTTCGTAGAATAAAGAGATATTCTATTCACATAGTAGTTTCGGATATCTAAAGAGGAGAATATAGTGCCTTTATCCTCCGAGAGGGTACAGTTGAGATCTATAATAAAGAGATATTCTATTCACATAGTACAACATGTAATTACGGCGATGAGGTAACGACGTCTCCTGCTTTTTCAATTATCGCTGCATTAGTTTAGCTCCGGGACAACTTCGGATTGAGTAAACTAATCGCCAAAACTTTCCAGCGATGACCATCTCGTCTTTTATTCAGGCATCGTGTATGTTCTAAATATTATGTTGTCCAAATTTAGTTTCGGATATCTAGAGAGGAGAATATAGTGCCTTTATCCCCCGAGAGGGTACAGTTGCGATCTATAACAAATTTGGGGGCTGGCTGCTGTTTCTATCTTCAAACCGGAAAACTGGCTCCAATGCTTGCAGCCGAGCGAACTCCGCTGACGGGACCTAAGAACCCGCGTGCTGGATTTGAAACATGGCAATGCATTAATTTCATTACCCAGGAACTCATATCGCAAACATCTGGAACGAATACTACAAGGTATCTAGTCCCTAACGCTCTAATAATTCCACCAATTCACTACCCTGCATTTGGTCCTTTGGAATGGATGGGTCGTTCTTCTCATTGTGATTGATGGTTTTTTTTCCCCTCACTACAACATTCGTTGATGGTCTTAGGTCAACTCTATGTTCAACGTCGTTTCTTGTGTCTCTCCTGCTGTAGAGAGTTAAGGGTATCCTGAGCACCCTGACATGAGACCATCTGGATCTCCCAGCGGTATAAGCGCTGTTTTAAATTGTGAGAGGATATAAGCCAAGTTGTTCGTCTCCCCACAAATATGTACGAGTGTGAAAGTGTATGTGTGTGCGTGTATATATGTGTGTGTGTTACAGAGAGAGAGAGAGTGCGTGTGTGTGTGCGTGCATGTGTGTGTGTGTATGCGTGTGTGTGTGTGTGTGTGTGTGTGTGTGGTGTGTGTGTGTGTGTGCGTGTGTGTGTGTGTGTAAGCAGTGTTGGGTAAAAATGTAACTAATTGGCCAATTGGTAAAATACTGAATGAAATAAATTGTTCACGAAAATATATTAAAAATCATTGAAGACGATATCCCAGCCTAATCGCATATATATATAAGAGAGAGACAGAGACAAAAAGAGAGAGGGAGAGAGACAGGGACAGGAAGAGAGAGAGACAGAGAGAGATATATGGATGTATATATATATATATATATATATACATATATATATATACATATTTATATATATATATATATATACATATATATGCATTTATACATATACACAGACTCATACATATATATATTATATAATATATATATGTATTATATATGTATATATATATATTTATATATATATATATATATATATATATATATATATATATATATATATATATATATATCGAGATATTAATGTATAACTTGTATCTTTACACACATATACATAATATATACACATACAGACTTTTAATATACATATGCATATATATATATATATATATATATATATATATATAGAGAGAGAGAGAGAGAGAGAGAGATAGATAGATATAGATATAGATATGTATATATCATTTATATATATATATGTATGTATGTTGTATATGATGTTTATGTATGTCTACAAGTAACTATGTCTCTTTGAGTGTGTGTATGTGCGTGCGTGTGTGTGTGCGTGCGTGTGTGTGTGCGTGCGTGTGTGTGTGCGTGCGTGAATATTTTCTCCGATGAGATTTTTGTTGAACATTTTGTATTTATAAACATTCGTAACATTTGAGTTTTTTGGCGCGTGAAGAGAACGTTCTTTGTCCAGTTCCCTTGGACGCCTTGTTTGAATGTACTTGAATGTACTTGTAACAACAACCGATTTGCTCGACTCATTGAAATATCTAAATATTATGGAAAGGTAAATTTTCGTTTATTGATTGTTCGATATTATTCTCATACTGTAACACACGATTTTCGTTTTTTTTATATATTTATTTATTTGTTGTTTTTTTTTTTTTGTTCTTTCTTTCTAGCTCCTTCGACAGCTTTTAGTTATCTATTAACGTTTCGTGTAAAAATAGGTGCTTAAAATATGTCAATACAAATTGATGTCAAAATCGTTGTCTACATCTTTTGAAAAGATTCCTTGTCCATTTCGAGGTATAATTAATGTAACAGAAATGCACAAACACTTAAGAAATTAGAATACATTTTTGGAGGCGCTAGAAATAAATAAATAAATAACAAATAAGAAAAATAAGAAGATTACTAACACCGAAATTCGCAAATATTGTCAGAATTTGCACTTTAAAAGCATTAGATTTTTAACTGGAAATTAAGTTGTTTTTTTTTTCCTTTTTTTTGCGTTGTCTCGAGCCTGCTGGGTCCATGAAGTTGGGGCTTATTTCATTATCCGTGGCTTTTAAGCCACTGAAAGCACAAATCCCTCCCGCTCCAGAACAGGACGTCAATTTCGCTCCACCAGCTGCTGTAACCCCTTTTCATCCGAGTGGGCAGAAGTGACGGGAAGTAGCGTGCCTTGCTCAAGGACACAACACGCGGCTCGGCCTGAGAATAGAACCCACGATTTAGCGATCGTGGGTCCAGCACTGAAACCACTGGGTCATGCACCTTCGTTATTGAATTTTGCTCTCATCATAATCCACTTTCACGTCGAATACAACTTCGCTTTCCAGACATCCGGGTTTCGATCCGAGGGGCTGCTTGATATTAGCAAATCACTGTTGTAAGCAACGATACGGCTGTACAATCGACGAACTTGTGCCGCCGGATTCTGCTTCTCCTGTAAATCTCGGGGTGGAATTGTAGTAGCTCTCTGCAGACTAAATTCCTAAAAAATCGTCTCAACCTGCTTTGCATTCGATCCCGTGCCTGCTACAACTAGCAGAATACGTGTGATACCTTAGAGCTCACACCACGTTCAGTTCATACTAGGTGAAGCTCATTACACAAGGAGATCACACAAGCCATCGAATGATTGTCTTTCTCAACTTCTGTTTTTCCACGTCGGCTACATATAAATAAATGTGTGTTGAGAGAAGCAACGTATATATTTCTTACTACCCACAAGGGGCTAAACATAGAGAGGACAAACAAGGACAGACAAAGAATTAAGTCGATTATATCGACCCCAGTGCGTAACTGGTACTTAATTTATCGACCCCGAAAGGATGAAAGGCAAAGTTGACCTCGGCGGAATTTGAACTCAGAACGTAGCGGCAAAACGAAATACCGCTAAGCATTTCGCCCGGCGTGCTAACATTTCTGCCAGGCGGTGAAGTGGCAGAGTCGTTAAAGCGGCCCATAATATTCCTGCGATATTCATTACGGTTCTCTAGGCTCTGAGTTCAAATACCACCGAGGTTGGCTTCATTTGCTTTACATCCTTTTTGGGTCGAATGTTTTCACCTCACTCTCTCTCTCTCTCTCTCTCTATATATATATATATATATATATATATATATATATATATGTAGGTCCCGGGTTGAGTCGGGGTTAACCACAGTAAATAAGGTACTCAATACATAGCAGAGTAATTAATTTATTTTATAGAAGGAGCTTCTACAGGACTAGAACTGTTTCATTCAAAAGAAATCATCAGAAGCTCCTGGTGATTTCTTTTGAATGAAACAGTTCTAGTCCTGTAGAAGCTCCTTCTATAAAATAAATATATTATATATATATATATATATATATATTATATATAATATATATATATATAATATATATATATATATATCCCTTCTGGCTGTAGACAGATCTGGAGAGGGATAGGATCCGCTTGGTTTCAATGCCTCAGGCACACCCTATAACCCGGCATTGCCCTAGCAACTCTAACACGAGATGAGGGCCGTAAAAAATGGAGGTATATGTCAGGAAAATTCTTTTGTATGACGAGTATGAAACCTGTTTTTGTCTCTGCATTTTGGTGGGGTGGAAGAGGGGTTGTAAGATCCCTAAATGTTGGTGTCATTCATTGATGTAAAATCCCTTCATGAAAATTTCCTGTTGAGCAGTAACCTAGCAAAGAGAATTTTTGTGGCATTGTACTTTAGAAATTTCATCGAGGTTCTTATTGGAAGCGAAGCAACCAGAGATTTTCATAAAGCTTTTGGTTAGCAGTGAATGAAGCTGCGAATGAAATGAAAAATTCAAACGTGCCAATTTCAATTTGCTTGATGTGCCGAGAAAATTTTTCCGAATTATGGATGCCGAAATGCTAGTGAGAACTCTTAGAAATAGAATTCCTGTTATTACAGTGAGAGAGGTTTCTATCGAAGTTGATGTTGGCATTATGGTTATTCAAAATTATCTGATGAAACTAAAGAATATTTTAAAGTATGGAAAATAGGTTCCTCAAGTTTTGGAGGTTTTTTTTCATCTGTGAATCACCAGCAAAAGCTTCGCTGCTGTGAACCCCTCCATATACGGAAACACCAAACCTCACTTTTCAAACCGGATCGCGAGTAGAGATGAGAAATGAATTCTTTACAAAAATCCTTGTCCGCGAAATACAGTGGTTAAACCCAAATCAAGAATATGTATCACAACTATGAAGGGTGGGGGCCTCACCTGATTATATTTGGCAGAATACTGTAGGAGTTATTTTTCATTTTGAGCTCTTTTTAGTGCCGAATCAAACAATCCCTTTGGATATCCTTCGTCAGTAACTTACCTGTTTGAAGACTTCTTTGGATAGAAAACTGCTTTAATAAAACACTGCACAAGTCACCAAAAGTATTCTGGACTTGTTCGAATGGGGAAAAGTGCTACTCATTCCATATTGTCTAGGACTTGTCCCATCATATTTAGCTCTTTGCAAAACCACTTACTTAGGCAATGTATAGCCCGTAGGGAGGACTTCTGTATATAATCCAGTGTATGTAACCGATGTAGTATTGAACTAAAATAGCCATCAACGTACTATAATTAAGATATATTCACTGTTGACAGGCAAATTACTGTGGTTTTCATCTGAGATAAAATCTTTTGTGGGTGTGCTATGTTTAAAAATACAGTATATATCGGATGGAGACGAAAATTGTCCCAGCAGCGGTCAGCGGAAACGCCGGATGCAGTTCAGCTTTCTTTGGTCTTATCATTGACGTGTACATGCAGCCTCATGCTTAGGCGAGGCCTATCACTTTCGATAAAGGAAACCGGGAATGAAACATTCACTGATATTGTAGATAGCTACCGGACTGAATAAATAATCTGGTGTAAATAATTGAAGCAGTATTAAATTAAAATAGCCATCTATGTATCATATTTAATGTATAAACACTGTTCGCAAGCAAGCTACTGCGGTTTTCGTCTTCTTCTGATCTATATATTGTGTCTTTAAATAAAGCACTCCGTAAGAAATTTATCTCGGACGAAACCTGCAATAGCTTGCCTGTCAATAGTGTAAATATATATTAAGTATGGCTCAGTGGTTAGAGCGTCGAGTTAACAATCGTGAGGTTGCGAGTTCGATTCTTGGACCGGGCTGTGTTGTGTTCATGAGCAAGGTACTCCAGTTTACTCAGCTGTAGAAATGAGTTGCGACGTCACTGATGCCAAGCTGTATCGGCCCCTTTGCCTTTCCCTTGGACAATATCAGTGGCGCGGAGAGGGGAGGCTGACAAATATGTATATGTATATGTATGTATGTATGTATGTATTATATATGTATGTATATGTGTGCGTATGTGTGTATACATATATAGTTTTTTTTGTTACAAAATATATATAGTTTTTTGGTTATAAAGGATCAAGGCATATGAAAGTGAAGCACGCCACATATTGACTAAACAAAATGACGCAAAACAGTTATATAATCCATTATCTAATCCCAGAATGCATCAATGAAGGAAGTTCACTGTTGTTAGGGTTTCCACAATTCCAACTGTATCCAAAAATATCCAATGATGAATAGACACTTAAGCGTGGCCTAAAAACATTATGAAAACTGGCGAATGGATTGTCTGGTATTGCTACAATTGTTTGATGGAGGAATCTTTATTGTAACACACGCATAATATAATTAATTTAGATCGCGTAATATGTTACGTAACTCCCAACTCATCAGGCTACCAAATAAGCAAGTCACTGAGCGATATTCTTATGGGTCAATAAAAACACCTAGGAAAACATTTGTAGCAATACATTATAACCCACTTGTCTGCTTTTATCATGTGTGTGTGTGTGTGTGTGTGTGAGCATATGTACACAGATACAAACTTACAAACTTATTTATAAGCAATTATCAGGTCTGTAAAAACAATTTAAATATAGATATATTTGCAAGTTTACATACAGACAGAACTACATATATATATATATATATATATATATATATATATATATATATACACATACGAGTTTGTGAAAGCGAAGAGAGTGTTTGTAGGTCTGCATGTAAATATAGACACACGCACATACACACATACACATTTACACACATGTATGTTTTGCACAGAGTTTATCATGTTAAAATACGTTTTTTTTTTCGTTAACTTACAAAATATATTGAATTTTCGCAAATGTTATGTTACGTTAACATGTCTATACATTGATTCACCTTTACATTTAAAATTCAAATAATTGGATGTGCAAAACAAAACGCCATTTTGAACTCTCGTAAAAATTTGTAATTTTTCTAACTTATTTAAATGTTTATACGTTGTTTTAAAAGAAAATGGTATCCGGCTTTGGAAACACCTTATCAAGTAATTCCCGTCCTATTATTTTAATTGGTTTAATAATTAGCCTTTACTTAAATAATTCTTTTCAGATGTATTCATGAATAGATTTAGTTCAGTGGAAATAATACGTTCATAATTAGCGAATTTAACATTCATTATTGTGATCGATAGTCTGGTTCAATGATTGAGTATAAACCAATATTCGAAGGCAGCAGTTATATTTTGGTAACGGGAAATAGAAAGAAAATAACATTTGATGTAATTGGCTATAGAATTTGGAAGCCGAGGAAAATAGATTTACAACAATTATATTTGAAAACGAGGAGGATAACAGCTACAAATAATTGATACAGACAAAGGCGAGGAATTTCTATTATTATTATTATTATGTATTTCTTTACTACCCACAAGGGGCTAAACATAGAGGGGACAAACAAGGGCAGACAAAGGGATTAAGTCGATTACATCGACCCCAGTGCGAAACTGGTACTTTATTTATCGACCCCGAGAGGATGAAAGGCAAAGTCGACCTCGGCGGAATTTGAACTCAGAACGTAGCGGCAGACGAAATGCCCATTTCTTTACTACCCACAAGGAGCTAAACATAGAGGGGACAAACAAGGGCAGACAAATAAGTCGATTACATCGACCCAGTGCGAAACTGGTACTTTATTTATCGACCCTGAGAGAATGAAAGGCAAAGTCGACCTCGGCGGAATATGAACTCAGAACGTAACGGCAGACGAAATACGGCTACGCATTTCGCCCGGCTTAGTAGTTAGCGTGTTGCTTGCAATATCGGTGGTTTCTTGAGCAAAACACTTCAACGTTTGCCCTGCGATTCCCTCTGATATCTAACGAGTGGTACACCATGCTGCACACGCTCAGGCAACGTCGATTTGATTGGAGGGGGAGTAAGCTAATGTACGGTACATAGATTTATTCACTAGAGACAAATCATTTGTGCAGGTCATGCGGCAGCAAAGCTAAACACGCACACATTGTCTTCGTTGGAAGAGGAGGACATCATTATTGCCGAGCACCGAGGTCGATGTAATCGACTTACTCCTCCCCCCTGAAATTGCTCGCCTTGTGCCAAAACCTGAAACCATTATTATTATCATTATTATTATTATTATTATTATTATTATTATTATGTTTTTCCTTCTTTCTTCAAATTTTCTTCCGTTTCTCACCGAGTGTTTCCATACACCTAGGGCAGAGAAGCTCTATTATTATTATTATTATTATTATATTATTATTATTATTATTATTATTCATTATTATTATATTATTATTATTATTATTATTATTATTATTATTATTATTATTTTTTATTTTTTTTATTTTTATTTTTATTATTATAATTATTATTATTAAGGCGGTGAGCTGGTAAAATCGTTAATACGTCGGACGATAAGGCTTAGCGGCATTTCGTCCTTCTTCACTTTCTGAGTTCAATTGCTGCCTAAGTTGGCTTTACCTTTCATCCCTTTGGATGGCGGGGATCGATAAAACAAACATCACTCGAGCACTGGGGTCAATGTAATCGACAAGTCAGTCCCCTTCCTCAAAACTTCAGTCCTTGTACATACGATAAAGAGGATTGTCTATAATATTATTCTAATCGTTCCTACATTTTTTGTTTGTTTTGCCAGTTTGCTACACTTACGCCAAGAGAGGGAATAACTCGAATGCAGAAATATATATATATATAGATATATATATATTATATATATATTATATATATATATTAGTGTAGGAAGAAATGGAGCTGAACGAAGAATTAACAAAATTCCTTTTTATTATTTTCTACATATGTTTCAAAGGCTGCAAATCCCAAATTCGGATTGAATAAGGAGTCCATTTTGCAGCCTTCTCTTCAGGAAAATCCAGGAACTTAATTCTGCAACAAACAAAATGCACAGCAAGCTTTTCGACAAACTTTGTTGGAGAATTAAGAGAAGGCTGCAAAATGGACTCCTTATTCAATCCGAATTAGGGACTTTGCAGCCTTTGAAACATATGTAGAAAATAATAAAAGGAATTTTTGTTAATCTTCGTTCAGCTCCATTTCTTCCTACACTAAATATATAAAAATTCAAATTTCCACACTAA
>NC_043018.1:19249608-19262108 GCF_006345805.1 Octopus sinensis | reverse complement strand
TATATATATATATATGTGTGTGTGGGTATGTATGTATGTATGTATTATGTATGTATGTATGTATGTATGTATGTATTGTGTATTACGTGAGTTTAAAAGTAAAGGAGATTAAAAGAGCGCTATTAACAGGTTTCGATATAAATCTTAAAGCATTCATTGTTAAGAAATGGTTTCTCTATTCACCCGAGTTTACTTAGTCGTGATGGCAACATTCCCAATACACAATACTACTAATTCTGTCTCACATGTTTCTGTTTACAGTTTTTCTTTAAAACTTGGCACTCGTTACAATGTGATCAATTGTCTGTTTACGATCGTTTGATATTAGTTTCATTAGTTTTATTATTTTCTTGTCCGATTTTATTATGTTCTTAATAGTTTCTTTGAAATAACAATGGCTCTCAGGCGTATTTAAAGCCAAAACCTTTCCGTCCGCAATTTTGGCCCCCTAAATTTCCGGTTCAACCAACCCTATCACTTAGTTTGTTGCCGATCTACTTCACTCTCTATGCTGCAGTATGGCTGAACGGTTAAAAAGAGATCGATCTCACTGCGAAGCATCTCGGGAAAATATCATTTTTAGTGTCCTCGAACCGACACATACCTTTGTCAGCGAAATCGGATGAATGGAAACTATATAGAAGCCTGTTGGATAGATTCAACCTGTAATTTATTTCAGATTTTGGCACAAGGCCGGTAATTTATGGAGAGGATGTAAGTCCATTACATCGATCCCGGTGCTCAACGGGTACTTATCTTATCGACCCCGAAAGAATGAAAGGTAAAGACGACCTCGGCGGAATTCGAACTTACGGAATTTGACCGCAAGGAATCATTCGAAGTAAGAACTAGCTTCTATTTCTAACCAATCGGGGTGGCCTAACCAGGTGGAAATAGTAGCCCACGCCGCCGTTCCTCTAACTAGTTGTTTGTCATTTCCAATATAAAATTTTAATTAATCAGCACAAATATGATAGTTGATTGTTATTTCTTGCAAATTCTCGACCCGTTCACTTCCAATTAGTGTTCGCTAGCAATTAAGCTCATTAGTGTTAAAATGGATAACAACCTGAACGCCTAATTATCTTTGATTAGTTTACTTCCGGCAGGTATTGGTTCCTCTTCCTTTTGTCAGTTTGCACTAATTTCTAATGTCAACATAAAAGTTATCGACGCCATTTTATCCATGGTTACCGTGTCTTGAATATGTTAGTCAGAAATATTATCAAAATTCCATTGATAATTAATCCAAGACCTAATCAACCATTTATCATTATTCCAGTTAGTTTCAATTACAATGTTGTTTAGCTGTTTTTCTTCTTCATTTTTTTTTTATGTTTTTTGGCTACTCTTTTCTGTCAACGATTCTCCTTCAGGGTTACCAACTTTGACATAATGCAGTCGCGTGAGAGTTTGCAAGAGACACACTACAATTCATCACCATCATCTCATCATCATCATCATCATCATATCATCATTGTATAAAGTAAGACGAAGAATATTGTACTCCGAATATAACTTTATAAAACGTTTGGTTCGGAGTTAAAATTCCGCCGAGGTCGACTTTGCCTTTCATCCTTTCGGGGTCGATAAATTAAGCACCAGTTACACTCTGGAGTCGATGTAATCGACTTAATCCGTTTGTCTGTCCTTGTTTGTCTGTCCTTGTTTGTCCCCTCTGTGTTTAGCCCCTTGTGGGTAGTAAAGAAATAGGTATTTCGTCTGCCGCTACGTTCTGAGTTCAAATTCCGCCGAGGTCGACTTTGCCTTTCATCCTTTCGATTAAATAAGTACCAGTGACGCACTGGGGTCGATATAATCGACTTAATCCGTTTGTCTGTCCTTGTTTGTCCCCTTTATGCTTAGCCCCTTGTGGGCAATAAAGAAATAAGAATTATATAGTAGTGCCTTTCCTTTCTTTGAAGCCTGCTGAATATGAGTTAAGAGAGGTTTTATAGCCACACTTGGCTGATATCGTCCTCACTCTCTACTGTCTATCATTGCGAGTGAGTTTCCCCAGCAGGTCTCTTGGGTGGCTATGGGAACTACATAGGATCCTAACTACGCAAACTTGTGTGCTGATTACGATGATGCCCATATTTTCTTCTCGCAGTTCACTAGCTCCATCACAGAACTATGTTGTTGGCATCTTTTTTGTCTCGGGAGATAATGGAATTGCGCATAAAATAGTCTAGTCCGGCTTTTACATTTCATGTCCTGATACATTTCCTGCTGTGGTTGTGTAGTCCTATCCTGGACAAACACTCCCTCTGGCAGGTACCGCAAATGTAGCGAAGACTGTTCCTGGCTGGTTGTAATGTCATAGTTTCTTGTTGACGTCTTTTCTTGTCTTTCCATTTCTCCTCTCTCTCTCTCTCTCTCTCTCTCTCTCTCTCTCTCTCTCCCTGTCACTCCTTTAAAACTATAAAATCGCAATATAAATGACCGCTTAGGTTCCAGCTCTCTCCCTCTCGTGAGAACAACTCAACACTTTCTTTTTCTCCAGCACTTCAAGCAGGCTGACCAACAATTTAGAAGCCACTTTCGCTGAATCGCTGATAAAATCAGTTCTTCAATATTCTGATACTAATAAATAACTTCCAGTTATAAATGCATTCAGCTTCTTGGATAACATCTTCTCTTGTTACATCACGTTGTGGAGATGTTGTCTTATATAATTTATCTTCGATCCGGATTCCATCCATTAATTCTTTTAGTATTCTTTACTGCCCAGACACTGACAATAACTTGCAATTTTTGCTTTTGCGCACTTTCTGATAAAATCGTTTTATTCTTATTTTTATTTCTATTTTTCTATTTTCTGTGACTCCAAACGGTTCAATTTGTTCAAAAATGTGCTGACCATTTCCAAAGGAAATATTTTGGTTTTTATTCGTTTTATTCCTTTGATGAATAATAGTTCGCTGTATTTTCCTCTTCGTCTTATGCATCTTTGTAATTAACTTGCTTATTTTAAATTTCCTTTATCAAGAGAGATCTTTCACAATTTAGTCAACAAATGCATACACACATGAATTCATACATAGGTACATATAAATATATAGACGCGCGAGTGTACACACACACACACTATATTTGAGACAGTTAAATATATGTTAAACCGTCCAACCCATGCTAGCATGGAAAACGGACGCTAAATGATGATGATGATGATGATAATGATGATGATGATATATTATCCGAAGTGCAAAGTATTATATATCCATTATATACCTCTGATGAGCGCAGAGTTACATAATCGTATTGTTACATAACACTCCGTTGAATCCCTAGTGTGAAACCGATTGGTAAGATCGGCCGTAATGGATATATGATACCGTACACTTTGGATAATATATCCCCTCTCTTGACACATATACATGTGCATTTTTTCCTGACTTTTGGATCCTTAGACGACTTACACACACACACATCTTTGTGTGTGTGTGTATGTGTGAATATATGCATGTGTGTATATGCATATATATGTAGTATGCGCACATACGCATGTATGTATGTATGTATGAATGAATGAGGACCGAAACCCTACAGAGTTACTTCACCACATGATGGGAGGTCGGCTTCTGCATTTGGAGGCGGACTGTAGCAACACACTCGGCATGTAGGTGTTCGCTCTCAAATATATATTTTAATCCTCACAATAAGGCAAATATTTTATAGTTTAGAAACGCGTCTTCGGGGATAAAATTTTTTACAGAAATATTACATAATATTCATGCAAAAAAAATAATAATTCAACAAAACAAAAAGAAAAAATATATCTTTGTGGAATTATAGGAAGAAGTTAAGTACAGAGATATCACCGAAAATGTGACGATATTTGGAAAGTTGGATATTGATTTTTTTAGAGAATAAAAAGAAAAGGAGAGGAAAATAAAGAATTAGAGGAAGATATCTCATGACTTAAAACCGACGAATATGCTTTTAAAACATATAAAGATATATATGATAATATTAAGCAAAATATTTACACATGGACGTATATATGTACGTGTGTATGTATGCATGTATATATATATATATATATATATATATATATATATATATATATATAAATGTATGCAAACAGATATATATATGTATATATATATATATATATATATATATATATATATATATATATATATAGGTATGTATGCTTATATATATAATAATACTAATTATATATAATACTAATATATATATATATAGTATGTATGCTTATTATATATATATATATAATACTAATATTAGGGAGTATGGCTATATTATATTTATATCATTTGTTATTTATGTATTGGTTTGAGTTGCCTAATAGTAGTTTTATCTCTAATTCCTATTTTATATATATTATATATATATATATATATATATTATATATATATGTATATGGATATGTGTGTATCTATATGCTATATATATACTATATACATATATATATATATATATATCTATAATATATATGATATGATATATATATATATAATATATATATATATATATATATATATATATTTACGAATAACATTCCTGTTTAGAGGACAAATTTTCTCAGACTCAGTTATTTATTTAAGAAAGGCGAAGTCTTACTAATAATGATCGAATTTTTTTATACTTATTCAAAACTTTTATCGTTTATTCATAGCAAGTTCCTTTCAGACGATCATTTTTATATAGCAGCAATTTGTACACACCACATACGAAAATAGACTAAACCCGGTAAATTTTGTCTCACATAGAGAAAATAAGAAAACCTACACACCTATATGCTATTTAAGAAAAATACATGTTTTGGAATTTGTTCGATAAATTCGTTGCTGTATATTTATCGTGAGTCTTTACATCGTGGTTAAAAAGGAAAAGAGAAAAGAAAACTCTTTTAATTTCATCACGTAGAATTTCATTGCAAGATAGCTAAAACATCGATGGCAATTTTATCGCCATACCAAATATATCGTCAGAAAATCTGTCGTGATGTTTAGTTTAGTTTTGTTTTCTTATCTACAAACTAAATGCATCTCTAAACGTTAGTGAAAGCTTCTATTTGTATTAATATGGTTGGTCGACTTAATTTGTTCTTCGTTTTAAATGCGTCAATAGATTCTTGAGTGTCTTCAGCAAAGTCCACACTGGTTTAAATATCCTGGATCGAGTTGTAAGCAGCTCTGGTGATGCGAAACTGGATATGGACTGCGGGATTGGAACGGTGCTAGCAGTGTTCTAGCGTATGCATTCACATCAGTACCGCTGTGAAATTTCCTCTGTATAGTTCCAATGTTCTTCCAGCTTCGATCACTGCCAACTTGGCTTTGAAGAACACAATAGGGACGGATAGAAAACTAAATATATTCCATCGAAGGTGACTCAGACAAATCTTAAGGCTCAACTGGCGGGACCAGGTCATAAATGAGAAGATTCTGAGAAGAGACAAGTCATGTCCACTACAGAAGATTTAGCAGAGTGCCGATTCCACCTGGTTAGCTACATTTTCCGTCTAACCGATCAACAGCGCTCGAAAACAGCTATGATTTTGGTACCACCCTATAGCAGACACAAAAAAAAAGGCAAGCCGAAGATCACTTGGCGAAGGGCAGTTCAAGATGATCTAAAGACAGCCAACAACATTACGTGGAATGGATGTAGCGGCAAGCTTCCTCCACCGAACCTTGTACTTATTTTATCGACTCTGAACATATGAAAGGCAAAGTCAACCTCGGTGGAATAACGTTCTTGAAATAATGGTGACTAATTTTTACGTACCAGGACAAGAATTTCTTGAGGTAGAGACTAACTTGTTACTTCGATCTCAGTATTTGATTGTTACTTCATCTTATGGACCCCGATAGGATAAAAAGCATAACTAAGCTTGGCGAGATTTGAACTTATGATATAAAGAGCCGGAAGATATACCGCAAGGCATTTTTCCCGGCACTGAAGCCATTGTGCAAATCGTCTCTAATTTAGGCTCAAGATGAGCAATTTTGAAAGGGGACCTTAAATCGACTTATTACCTGACTGGATCTCTATTTTGTCGATCCAGGAGAGGTAAAAGACAAAGTTGACCTCCATAGGATTCGAACTCAGAATTTAAAGAGCCACCCCAATTCACGTACACCTAAGTCTTATAACTCACTGTCTCTCTGCTGTTCTCTGGTCTTTTCAGAAGTTGAAATTTTAAAATTAAGAGTTAATTTTCAAATTTGGAATAATGATGCAATTTTTCACGCTGAATCCGATTTTGTTATTCATTTGTTCGAGAAAAATTGTACGAAAATGTTACAGAGGTTTAAAGTTTGATCATTTTCACATAATCAGAAAATGGGATTTGGAAGCTGGTATTTTCTGCGTGATAGTTGTCTATCACAAAAGGAAAGCAATTTGCTCGACTAGAGGCAGTGCTCCAGCATAGCCACAGTCAAATGACTGAAACAAGTAGAATAGTAAAAGAGTAAAAGAGTAAAACATATGAATGAAGGGATGACTAGAAGACGGAAAAGAAGCCGGTAGATTTAAGAGAAACTTACGAAAGCGCTTTGGGCAGACGATGGGTTAAACGTCTTTGTTAAACGATTTATCTCTATTCATTTCACAAAAACCCGTACTGAATCCTTCTCCACGACTAAACAAAAGAAGCTGAAGTGAAAAGTTTTGTTTCACAAACAAGATTCACAACATTAGATGGTTTCAATTATATATCGGGCTTCTAAAAGCCAATATTCTTTTGGAATAAAATGGAGGATAGAAGAGAAAGTAAACACGAAGCCATTAGATACGAAAGATAACAACAGTTTAAATAAATAAGCATTAATGTATCTGCGAAGAGTGAAAGTAAAACAAAGTATTTCATTAAGAGACACTGCAATATTTATGGATGTTCTATTGCAGTTTACCATTTATTGTAGTCGTAGAGAGAGAATTGGTAAAAAGGAAGATGAAGAAGAGAGAGTCATTAAAGCCAATTGATATTCAGAACCGGTAAAAATAAAACAATGTCTATTGAATACAGGAAAAGGAGAAGAGGAAGTGGAGGTAGAAGTGGAAGGAGGGGGGAGAAGGAGGAGGAGAAAGGGAAGAAGAAAAAGGAGGAGGAGGAGGAAAAAGGGAAGAAGAAAAGGAAGGAGGGGAGGAGGAGAAAGGGAAGAAGGAGGAGGAGGAGGAGGAGGAGGAAGAAGAGAAGAAAGGGAAGAAGAAAGAGGAGAGGGAGGGGTAGGAGGAAGAAGAGAAGAAAGGGAAGGAGGAGGGAGAGAGGAGGAAGAAGAGGAGAATGGAAGAAGAAAGAGGAGGAGGAGGGAGAGGAGGATGAAGAAGAGAAGAAAGGGAAGAAAAAAGAGGGGGAGGAGGAGGAGGAGGAGGAGGATAGAAACAAAAATAAAATTGTTTTAGATAAGTAAAACTGTCGGGAAGCCTAAATATTTTATTTCTTATGCAACAGATTAAATTAAGATTTAGAATTACAGTCGGGTATGTGGGTTTGTATGTGTCTATGTGTATGTGTGCGCTAGTGAGTGTGTGTGTATGTGTGTGTTTGTGAGTATGTGTATGTGTGTGTGTGTGTGAGAGAGCTTGTGTTTATTTGTTTGGGGTGACAGAGAATGAGAGAGAGAGAGAGAGAGAGAGAGAGAGAAACGGGTGGGTTGTGTGTGTAAAAATACGGTCGTTTTATTGCGTATCGTTGAAGACGTTTAAAGCGGGTGAAATCGATATGTAACCGATCAATATATGTCCCGAAGAAAAAGAAAAACAAAAAGAAATAACGGTGATCCCAATATAAAATGGCGAGAATAAACGTAATACTCGTTTCTAATTTAGGCACAAGGCCAGCAATTTTTATAGAGAGGAGGTTATAGACTGCATCGATTCCTGTACGTGGCTAGTACCGTATTTGATTGGATTATAGATGCACGGCGTATAAGACGTGCCCCACTTTCAGCTGCACGTATTCAGGAGAATAAAGGTGTTTATTTTAGTGCATTAAAGCATATAATATTTAAAGACATTGGAAAGCATAACAAAAGTATTTTAGTTATGGCATGAAACGTGCATTTGGGAACTGTTATCAGGGGGGATTTAATCACTTGAAAGACTATTGAAAGCTTTCGGAATACCTAAGGTTAGAGGTGGTAACCCGCTACCCATATAAATCCTGCCAGGAATAAGACCAAACCCGAGTCAAATTAATAATGATGATGATGATAATAATAATAATAATAATAATAATAATAATAATAATAATTAATAATAATAATAATAATAATATGTGGAGATGGACAAGAAACAATAAATCATATTATCTCTGGCTGCCCAGTCCTAGCTAAGAAGGAATATATTCACAGACATGACAAAGTTGGAACCTACATACACTGGAAGCTATGCCAACATTATGGAATAACAACAGAAAAAAGATGGTATAGGCACACATCAGAAAAGGTAACAGAAAACGAGAAAGCACCATACTCTGGATATTCCGATACACACAGATAGAGAATTAAGGCCAACAGACCAGATATAGTTGTCATAGATCATGAAGAAAAAAAAATGCTTTCTAATTGATGTATCAATACCGGCAGATGACAACGTGTCTCTAAAAGAAATGGAGAAACTTTCAAAATACAAAGACCTGGAAATAGAGGTAACCAGAATGTGGAATCTAAAAACAGAAACAATTCCTATCATAGTAGGTGCATTAGGCATGATTAAAAAATATTCAGACAAATACATAACAAAAACACCAGGACTTACAAACACATATAACATACAGAAAATTGCACTACTAGGCACTGCACACATCCTGCGCAGAACACTTCCATACAATAACCATCAGAGCATCACAACAAATCACAACACATACCTAAGGCACACAGAGCTGCGCTCGGTAGTGAAGTGAAAGCACGCTATAAAAATAAAACTACTGAATGATAATAATAATAATAATAATAATAATCCTTCCTACTATAGACACAAGGCCTGAAATTTTGGGGGAGGGGCGTAGTCGATTACATCGACCCCAGTGTTTCACTGGTACCCCGAAAGGATGAAAGGTAAAGTCGCTCAAAAGGTCCCTGAATAAGTGTTGTTTAAGGATGTTGAACGAAACACCCATGTTTCCAAAGGTGAATGATCCAAACCCCAAACTTTCAACAGATGGCTCTAATGCTCCCCAACTACTTCTGCTCATGATCAGAGATGCACATATCAGCAGCGATGAAAGGACATACTCAACTGGTTAAAGTCAAACAACTGACAAGCGAATCTGTGGAATTGAGCAGAATGTTTGCTGTAGCCCATCTTTCATACCAAGACAAAACAATGTACATGATAACACTTCCAATCACTTAAGATCAGAAGCCATGAGAGTCACTGCTTAGTGGAATTTCGTCCGTCTTTACATTCTGAGTTCAAATTCCACTGAAGTCGACTTTGACTTTTATCCTTTTGGGGTCAATAAAATAAGTACCAGTTGCGCACTGGGGTCAATGCAGTCAACTTGCCCCCTCACCCGAAAATGTTGGCCTTAAACCAAAATTTGAAACCACCATTATCATCATCATCATCATCATCATCATCATCATCATCATCATCATCATCATCATCATCATCATCGTCATCATTATTATTATTATTATTATTATTATTATTATTATTATTATTATTATTATTATTATCATCATTATTATTATTTAGGAGTAAGGTTAAGTAGAAGAGACTATCAGAATTAGAATTGGTCTTTAGAAATGAGTGTCAGGGACAAAATCAGGTTATAAGAGGCCCAACTTCTTATACAGGAGGACCTGGCGCGGTTTTTTTTTTTTAACTCTATTTTTAAAAACAAAATGAGCGCTTTTATGCCATCGAACACGGTATTTTATTTCAGTGGCTTCAGACGAATAAAAAAATCAAGTTGATCTCGGCCGGATTTGAACTCAAAACGTAGAGTCGGAAGAAATATTGCAAGGTTTTTTTTTCCTCGACACTCCAAACTTTTGTAATTTAGGCACAAGGTCAGAAATTTTGTGGGGATTGTCATAATCGATTTTATCGCCTCCCACCCTAATATTTGACTGATATTTTCCTTCATCGACACAGGAGGGAAAATAAATTTCACATCGGTGAGATTTGAACTCAGGCTGTAAAAACCGGAGCACAGGCCTTCAACCTGCCAACTTTCTATTTCAATGTCTTTATACGTTAGGGAAGTGAAGGCACGTGGTCTAGTGGTTAAGGCGTGGGCATTCGGGGTAGAAAAACCGTGGTTTCAATTCCCGGTCGTCGAGCGGTGCGTTTTGTGTTCTTGAGCAAAACACTTCATTTTACGTTGCTCCGGTTCACACATCTATGAATAAGTACCCCCGCGACGAGCTGGAATCCCTCTCCGCGATTCAGGATGAGGGGGGGTGTTGGAATTTCGATCATTTATATGCCAAGGAACCTGGGTAACCAGTTCTATAAATTCTAGGACTCGAAACAATAATGTCTAGAGGACTAACTATATTTTATTGTGCACGTTAAGAGAATGCCCTCAGATTTTGTACACGATGAGAGAAAACAGAACATCATAAGCATTAGAATCTGAGAAAGGAATTCTTTGTTATTATCATTTTTAACGGATTGTTCTGGAAGAAGATGGCAGACCCATGCCTTTTGCAGACCGTCAGAGACTGGTGTAAATCGATATTGATATTCCACAAATCTCTGAGGTCTTGCGAAAGCTATGGGTTTAGAGATTATGCAAATCGATATTGATTGCACCAATCTCTGAGGGCCTGTCATTATAGACGGTTGAACATAAATAAATAAATATACATATGTACATATATATGTGTGTGTCTGTGTGTATGTATATGTATATATATATATAATATATATATATATATATATATATATATATATGTACATATATATATATATATATATATATATATAATATATATATATATATATATATATATATATATATATAATATATAATATATATATATATATATTATATATATATATATATATATACATACTATATACATATATATGATAATTTTATATTCGTGTCCTGTGAATTCCATTTTCTTTCGTGTTTTCATATATATTGATGTAGAAACTCGAGTCTAAGGGTAACTATAAAAATATTTTTATTTTTTCATTCCCTTTGAAACTACTCTTATTCGTGGTTTGGGCTTTAACTGCCCTTTCTATCATGTAAGGTGTCCTCTTAAAGGTCACCTCTTTTGCGTATAAATACGTACACTATTTTATATGAGAAATATATATATATATGCATATATATATATATATATATATATAATATATATATATATATATTATAGGCACACACACACACATTCATACATACAT
The DNA here is from genome assembly GCF_006345805.1 of Octopus sinensis. Lineage (NCBI taxonomy): Eukaryota > Metazoa > Mollusca > Cephalopoda > Octopoda > Octopodidae > Octopus > Octopus sinensis. The sequence continues at coordinate 19,250,762 of NC_043018.1, read as the reverse complement.
ATATGTACGTGTGTGCTTATATGTATATTATATATAAATATATACATGTATGTATATCTATTTGTGTGTGTGCGTGCGCAGGCGCGTGTGTGGTCTTCATTCTTTGTTTTATTAATGAGTGTATGCTATAGATTCTGGTGAGAGTAAAATTCCAAACCACAGACTGTTGGTAAACATCTACAACTCATCTGAAATTTATGAAGTGTGATATTGTTGTTTGTTAGCTCCATTCCAGCAGACCAATGCGTTTCAAATATCACCATCACGTCTTCTTTCTTTTCGTTTGCATACACAATGTATCTAAGACCACATTATCTGATGTCCTCTTCCATTTTTATAAGATCCTACGAGGGAGATTTGGGGTCGTCTGCCACCAATACATAAGAAGAAATAGCAGACGACCAGTTAGCTCCTTGGGGGGCAGCGGTTACGGTGGTAGCTGTTGAAAAGATAGAATGGCCCTGTTGCTGTTGCTGCTACTGCCGCTACTCTTGTTCTTGATGTTGTTGTTGATGTTGCTGCTGTTGCTGTTGCGTTGAGCGAACGGTCTTCGACCCAGAGCTCGCAAGATGAGAGAAGTCCGAAACGTGGTTCTTTACTATTCGTAAGATCCACAGAAGAGAAAGCAGGTCAACCCCCGACACCGAGAGCATCGACGGATGGATGGATGCGCATCCAGGCTCATCGGTTGCATAGGAAGTCGGGGACAAGAAACAGGAAGAAAGAGTGAGAGAAAGTTGGAGCGAAAGAGTACAACAGGGGTCGCCACCACCCCTGCCGGAGCCTCGTGAAGCTGTTTAGGTGTTTTCGCTCAATAAACACACACAACGCCCGGTCTGGGAATCGAAACCGCAATCCTCCGACCGCGAGTCCGCTGCCCTAACCACTGAGCCATTGCGCCTCCACTTGATGTTGTTGTTGTTGTTGTTGTTGTTTAGTCTAGGTATTCCAATCGTGGCCATCACCGGCCTACATTATCCAATGAGTTCTTTTTCGTGTTATAATTATTGTTTGAAAGGTTATACGGTGCGCAATATTAGGGACATTGGAGTTCCTATCAATTAGTCTGGTGGCCTTGATTGGGGGTTCGATCTTGGATATTTGGATGTAGAGCAGCAGCACTGTCCCAGATAAGGCAGCAGCAGAACAGTGTT
>NC_043018.1:19219177-19249508 GCF_006345805.1 Octopus sinensis | reverse complement strand
TTTTTCTCAGGAAAAGTGTACCAAGGCATACATCATCCTATGTACCCGCTGTGATTTTTTTAAGAAGTTACAGTAATATTCCTGATTATGGATAATTTTGAATACTTTGCCAAAAGTCTTGGAGCCAGTTGGTGTTTGTCAATAATCTTGGAGGACACGTGTAGACACCCTCCTTGGCTCCTGCTCACAATTGAAGTAAAAACTATCATTCAACTCTGTGGGGTGGGGGTGAACAGGTGGTGTGATCTCCAAAATTTTTCAAAGCAAGGGCACAAGATCAGAAGGGAATACAATTCCAGGAGAAAAGGGCATAACAACATTATTCACAAGGGTGCACTTCTTTCCTTGAAGGGAACACGTCTGTAGGTAAATATACATATCAAGGCCTTGTTTTGTTGGTGTCCAGTGGGAATACATAATCAGTCATGTGTTGTAGTAGTTTGTCATGTGACGTGGAGGATCGATCATGTGATGCAGCAGTCTGTGTCATGTGATGTAGCAGTCTGTGTGAAGACCCCATGCCCAATATGTTCCACACTGAAACAGAACCAAACCCACACCCCCACCCCCACCCCATGATTAAGAAGCAAACTTCAGAGTCTCCTTGACCCAGCTTGCAGCTATAAGGCACAAAGCCGTGCCTGTGGTTATATACCTGAACCAGGTATATAAGGCGGTGAGCTGGCAGAACCGTTAGCACGCCGGGTGAAATGCGTAGCCGTATTTCGTTTGCCGTTACGTTCTGAGTTCAAATTCCGCCGAGGTCGACTTTGCCTTTCATCCTTTCGGGGTCGATAAAATTAAGTACCAGTTACGCACTGGGGTCGATGTAATCGACTTAATCCGTTTGTCTGTCCTTGTTTGTCCCCTCTATGTTTAGCCCCTTGTGGGTAATAAAGAAACATATATACCTGAACCAATAGATTTGTAGATCACAGCTGAACCATTGGCTCAATCATAGTTGACCTGGGGTTAAACAACAGCATTAACAACAGCAACAACAGCAACAACAACAAAGCATTAAATCTTACAAGGCAGCCACAGCAGTGAATTAACAACTCCTTGTGAGACCCACTTACATGGCCTGAGCCAATACAAACTATTTTGGTCACAGACACACCACAACTGACCACTCAGTCGACTGTCGGCTGTTACCTTATAGACATGGCCAGCTGCAGTACTTCAATCACCAATAGAGACATTCACTTTGTTAAACAATCTGATTTGACACTTTACATGGTCCTTACCTTTAAAAATTCTGGAGGGTTTCTGAAGACACCAACCCCGAGAGGGGTTCCAGTTAGAATTACATCCCCGGGTTTCAAAGTGACAAACCTAACAGAAAACAGAACATTAACAAGAAAATAATTCATCTTATTGACAAAAATATCAAAGTTATTGCTAAATAATAATCATTAAAAAATGATGATGCACTATATAGACAGATATATATATATATATGATATATATATATATATATATATATATATATATATATATATAATATATAATATATAGATATATATATATATATATATATATATATATATATATATGTATGTATGGAGGCGCAATGGGCCAGTGGTTAGGGCAGCGGACTCGCGGTTGTAGGGACGCGGTTTCGATCTCCAGACCGGGCGTTGTGGGTGTTTATTGAGCGGAAACACCTAAAGCTCCACGAGGCTCCGGCAGGGGGTGGTGGCGATCCCTGCTGTACTCTTTCGCCACATCTTTCTCTCTTTCTTCTGTTGGCCTGCTCGCTTAGCCAGCGGGGTGGCGTCATTTGAAGGCTAAAACAATGCGAAGCGCATTGTGACCAATGATGTGTAGCAACATCTGATAGCCTGGTCGGTCACGGTGATATATATATATATATATATAATTATAAACAAGTGGAAAAGAAAAAGGATTTCTGTGCCAATATGCTGAGAATAGACTTTAAATTGTCAATCACCACATTACATTCACCATGAATACACGTCCTGCTGAAATCGAGGAAAGCAAGCTAACAGAATTTTTAATGAAAAAGATTCGTTATCTCTATATTGAATCAATTTCGGGATTAATCCCACGGATTTTCCCCTCTTCAGTAGAGAATACGATAAGAAATACATGAAATACCTACAAATACCCATATAATTGTTTATAATTTTCGCTTTTAAAGGTATTTTAATATGCTGGCCACTTTGATGAAATTTTTTTTGAAAAAATTTTATCCTATATTAGAAGTAAATTTATTACCATTCACTTCGGGACTGGTAACCACTAAAAGTCGTGGTTCGTGACTAGTCACACGTGTGCTGATACTTGCTAAAGGATTTTACATTTACATATAACTGGGGTACTTCTGTGTACTCATGACTCTTGCTTCTGCTTTTTTCCATGGGTGCGTGTAGGTATTGTCAACTGGAGGTGGAGGACAAACACACACACACAAACACGCATTCACACACACACTCACAAATACACACATGCACACATGCACAAACACACACATACAATGGGCTTCTTTCAGTTTCCATCTACCAAATTCACTTACAAGGCTTGGCTTGACCTGGGGCTACAGTAGAAGACACTTTTGCCCAAGGTGCCACACAATGGAATTGACCCCAGGACGATATAGTTAAGAAGCAGGCTTCTTAACCACACAGCCACTGTATAACAGTATGTTATATTTCTAATATTACAAGGGTGGGGGCTACAAGGGTAGGGGCTGCAAGGGTGGGGGCTGCAAGGGTGGGGGTGCAAGGGTGGGTGCTGCAAGGGTGGGTGCTGCAAGGGTGGGGGCTGCAAGGGCGGGGGGCATCACGAGAAGCCTGGTTGGAGGCCAAACATTCCGAATAATTTAGAATAACTGAAAGACTGTTGCAATAATTGTGTAAGTCTGTTTGTTATATATCTCTTTATTGCCCACAGAGACAAACAAAGGGATTAAGTCAACTACATCGATCCCGGTGCATAACTGGTACTTAATTTATCGACCCCGAAAGGATGAAAGGCAAAGTCGACCTCGGCGGAATTTGAACTCAGAACGTAGCGCCAGACGAAATACTGCTGAGCATTTCGCCTGGTGTGCTAACGTTTCTGCAGGCTCGCCACCTGTTAAGTCTGTTTGTTATATTGCTCTAATTCAGTTCTGTTCTGACTTGGTATCGAACTGAGTTTGGTGGCTTTTGCCTTGTTTAGTAAATGTCTTTGTATTTTGTTAATTTGTACAAATAATAGTTCTTCTAATTTGCATACTGCTTTGTTTTGCACGTGGATTTTGGGGTTCCGCTTTAATCAACAGGTATTTTTGAGTATATATATTGCTCACATGAAGGCGGCGAGCTGGCAGAAACGTTAGCACACCGGGCGAAATGCTTAGCGGTATTTCGTCTGCGTTACGTTGTGAGTTCAAATTCCGCCGAGGTCGACTTTGCCTTTCATCCTTTCGGGGTCGATAAATTAAGTACCAGTTACGAACTGGGGTCGATGAAATCGACTTAATACCTATGTCTGTCCTTGTTTGTTACCTCTGTGTTTAGCCCCTTGTGGGTAATAAAGAAATAGGTATTTCGTCTGCGTTACGTTGTGAGTTCAAATTCCGCCGAGGTCGACTTTGCCTTTCATCCTTTCGGGGTCGATAAATTAAGTACCAGTTACGCACTGGGGTCTATGTAATCGACTTAATACCTATGTCTGTCCTTGTTTATCCTCACTGTGTTTAGTCCCTTGTGGGTAGTAAAGATATATATATATATACTGCTCACATATTCACTCCATTATGGGTTAACTGGGTAGAGGCACGTGGCTTAGTGGTTAGGGTGTCAGTATCATGATCGTAAGATCGTGGTTTCGATTCCTGGACCGGGCGACGCGTTGTGTTCTTGAGCAAAACACTTCATTTCACGTTGATCCAATCCACTCAGCTGGCAAAATTGAGTAACGCTGCGATGGACTGGCGTCCCGTCCAAGCCTTGTAAGTGAATTTGGTAGATGGAAACTGAAAGAAGCCCATTGTATGTGTGTGTGCATGTGTGTATTTGTGAGTGTGTGTGTGTGTGTGTGTGAATGCGTGTTTGTGTGTGTGTGTTTGTCCTCCACCCCCAAGTTGACAATACCCATAGAAACCGGAAAACAGGGCCCATGATCCTCGCTAGGCTTTAAAAGGGCGCATCTTTATTTTTTTTAATGGGTTAACTGGCAAACAGGTTGGTTGGCATTCGAAGTTGTTGCATTCCAGTAAATTGATAATTCTGTATTGAAACAGAACTCTGTTGAATAAACTCATAATTAACTGATTCTCCTGTATTTTCTCTTACCCAAAGCCAGGAACTTTCAAGCGCTGCCTCATATAGGCATTCCATTATGTGTACAACATAACAACAATGGAAACTACTCTTAATGATCTCCTCCTCCTCCTCCTCCAGAGCTACGGAAAGCATAGCATTTTAAAAGATAAGATAGGATAAATAAAAGCAAAGTAAAGAAAATAAATTTAGAAATAGCTGAAGAACCTTCCACGGATAATTACAATTTAATAGAAGGAAAATTCTATGAAAAAAAATAAACAGCAATCAAAAGACAATTGCACTGCAAGAAAATATTCCAAGACTAAATACCAACCGAGATATGAAGACAATTAGTTTCTCCACACTGTGTACAAGCATTGAAGTATTACTATTCTGCTTTGGTACTCCATTCACTCGGCATCGAATTCCAAGGTTTCCTATATCTGAAGAACAAAGCAATTCCATATAAAATTATTACATTATCGTTTCTTTCCTTATCCTCTCACTCTCTCTCTCTCTCTCTCTCTCTCTTCTCTCTCTCTCTCTCTTTCTTTCCATATCCTTGTAAATGCATATGCACACACACACACACACATACAAAAGATAAAAGATATATATGCAAATTTGTATGTATATATGTGTGTGGGAACATCCATATACACAAATAGATATATGTGTATGTATGTGTATATATATGTATGTGTATGTATATATATATATATATATATATATATATATATATATATATATATATATGTGTATATATAAAGAGAGAGAGAGAGAGAGAGAGAGTAAGAGAAAGAGAGAGATAAAGTATATATAAATATTTATATGCATATTATAATATATGTATATTATATATACATATATGTAAATTGCACACACATGCATATATAAAAGATATATATTTATGTATGTGTGTATATATATATATGTGTGTGTTTCTGTGTGTATGTATGTATGTGAAAATCCATAAATACATATGGAATTGTGTACATACATACATATATATATATATAATATATATATATATATATGTGTATATATAAAGAGAGAGAGAGAGAGAGAGAGAGTAAGAGAAAGAGAGAGATAAAGTATATATAAATATTTATATGCATATTATAATATATGTATATTATATATACATATATGTAAATTGCACACACATGCATATATAAAAGATATATATTTATGTATGTGTGTATATATATATATATGTGTGTGTTTCTGTGTGTATGTATGTATGTGAAAATCCATAAATACATATGGAATTGTGTACATACATACATATATATATATATATATATTATATATATATATATATACTTGTATATATAAATATATATATGCATATTATAAGATATGTATATTGCACACACACACATACACACACACAAATATGTATACACATCTAACAACTAGGTTAACAAATTTAATGCTCTTCGTTCTCTTTTGACTAATTATTATGAATTGTGGTGGTGGTGGTGGTGGTGGTTGTTGAAGAATCGCAAAATAACTATAGCGGAAAAATGGAGGTATTATTGTTGCTAGTGAAAGTGATACCAAACTTTAATGATAATGATAAGAGCACAATTAATAATAATAATAATAATGATGATGATGATGATGATGATGATGATGATGAGATGATGATGATGATGATAATAATGATAATAATAATAAAAAGAAAAAGAAGAGGAAGAAGAAGAAGAAGAAGAAGAAGAAGAAGAAGAAGAAGAAGAAGAAGAAGAAGAAGAAGAACAACAACAACAACAACAACAACAACATCAATAATTATGGTGATGGTGATGATATTAACACTTAATGAAAATTGGTAAAAGTTGTGACAATATGAAAATGGCAATAACAGCTATAAATGGAAATAGTAATTAACAATGTGGTGAAATATCATTTATAAGTTGTTAAATAGAAATTGTAATGAGATGCAAACACTATGTCATGTCAAAGATATTAGGAAATAATCTAACTAAATGACTCTCACATATGTTTAAACACTAACATTGCTTTTCATTTGTTTATATTCCAGAAGGAGTTTGATGTTGTGCATATGTATCTTTGAAACTGACAGAAGTGTTGATGTAGTTTTGGAGGAGTTTTATCTTCTTTTTTGTAGTTTGTATTTCTTGTGAAACTTATTTGCTGTTTTCTTTTTTCTTTTTTTTTGTAGTTTCCATAAAGCAGGCATGTTCTGTTACAGTGGCATGTCTTTGCAGCTGTGTTGCATGTTCCTTAGGAAGTTACTATTTACTGATTGCATACGTTTTAAGTGCAGATGTAGTTAACTTTTACATTGTTTTTATTTAATAGTTTGTGGTAGTTATGCTCTGTTGGGAAGTGTTTGTTGATTAATACTAAAAATATGAGTGTTGTATTTGTTATATTTAAACTGAAAGGTAGGTTTAGACTGAAAGGTAAGGTGGTGTATCTTTGGAATACAAATACACACACATCATCATCATTATCCTTTTAATGCCCACTTTTCCAAGCTTGCATTGGTTAAAGAGAGTCTAGTGAGGTAGATTTTCTACAGCTGGGTGCCCTTCCTGTTGCAGACCCTCACCTGTTTCTAAGGAAGGTAATAATTCCCCACAACCAGACATGTTCTCACAGATTATCTCACAGAAATGAACAACACTGCTTGTACGACAGTGACACTCATTTACAGCAATCATACATGAACATGAACATAGACACACACTCACAGACACATACATATATATAGTGATCTGTACATGTATGTATGTAAGTATATATGTGTGTGTGTGTGTGTGAGTGTGTGTGTGTGAATGTGTATGTATATATATATATATATATATATATATATATATGTGTGTGTGTGGTGTGTGTGTGTGCATGTGTATATATATGTGCATTTGTATATATATATATATATATATATATGTACATTTGCCATTTAAATATGGCTAACCCTTGCCAATTAAATATGGCTAACCCCTAAGGGTGGATGCTACTGTAGTTTGTAGCACCAGGAGGACACCCTTAGGGGCTACAAACTACAGTAGCATCCACCCTTAGGGGTTAGCCATATTTAAATGGCAAATGTACGTCACGATGTGTTGTAGCTACTGTTTATAACTCGCTCTGAGATTTATTATTGCTTATATATATATATGAATGTATATGTATGTATATATACATGTGTGTATATTATGTATACAATAGGCTTCAGTTTCCGCCTGCGAAAGCCACTCACACGACTTTATCCAGCCCAGAACTATAGCAGAAGTCTTTTGCCCAAAGTGCCATGTGGCAGGACTGAATCTGGAACCTTATGGTTGAGAAGTAATTTTGTCACCATATTGCCACCCCATATTTTTAAATCCTTTAATCTTGAACAAAAAAAAAGAAACCAAGGCAACAAAGCTTCCTACCTATAATCAATCAACCATGATTCATAATCGCTGCATGAAATCCAGTGCCTGGACACTCCCGGATTTTCCCATGGAAAAATTTCCATCAAATGAAAAATTAAAAGACTTTAGCAAAAATAAATAAATAAACATTTATAAACATTTTTAATGTTTTTAACAAAGAAACTCAACAAATAGGCGCAGGAGTGGCTGTGTGGTAAGTAGCTTGCTAACCAACCACATGGTTCCAGGTTCAGTCCCACTACGTTGCATCTTGGGCAAGTGTCTTCTGCTATAGCCCCGGGCCGACCAATGCCTTGTGAGTGGATTTGGTAGACGGAAACTGAAAGAAACCTGTCGTATATATGTATATATATATATGTGTGTGGTGTGTGTGTGTGTGTGTGTGTGTGTGTGTGTGTGTTTGTGTGTCTGTGTTTGTCCCCTAGCATTGCTTGACAACCGATGCTGGTGTGTTTACGTCCCCGTCACTTAGCGGTTCGGCAAAAAAGACCGATAGAATAAGTACTGGGCTTACAAAGAATAAGTCCCGGGGTCGATTTGCTCGACTAAAGGCGGTGCTCCAGCATGGCCGCATTCAAATGACTGAAACAAGTAAAAGAGTAAATAAACAGCGTGTTAATAACACTGTCAACTCTGCCATTAGAAATAAAACAACAGAATGAAATACAGAGCACTCAGATATGGCCCTCACCAACGAAAATAAAACATTAGGCCAGGAAAAAGAAAACCAATGAAGAGACAGAAAAAGAACCCAGTTGATTAATGAACAAAAGGAAAACAGAAAAATATTTAAGAAATACTAAATTTCTAAATCTCTCGTAGAGACATGTACGGTGGTGGGGCGATAGAATGGTTGTATACTGTCAATCTAACACGAACGTGACAGTAGGGGGGTACACCACCACTGTATAGCCCTAGGAAGCATCGACGCCTCCTGATGGCTTTGACACATTTTTCCCTGTGTCCTTATATACATTTACGAAGGGGAGACAAACACCCCCGGCCGCCGGAGCTGCATCTAGGGACACGTATCTGCTACTCTAGGCCGATGAAGGACAATAATCCTGAAACACGTGTCCCTATATGCAGCTCCGGCGGCCGGGGGTGTTTGTCTCCCCTTCGTAAATGTATATAAGGACACAGGGGAAAAATGTGTCAAAGCCATCAGGAGGCGTCGATGCTTCCTAGGGCTATACAGCGGTGGTGTACCCCCCTACTGTCACGTTCGTGTTAGATTGACAGTATACAACCAGAAAAATATTTGAATCTCTTTAACGAAATGACAAAAGAGCGCAACTCATGATAAGACATTGCACAGGAGAAGTCTTACCTAACCATGTAGGAATGGGAATAAAATGAAAGTAGAAGTTTTGGTTGGGATGAAGGATGGTCTTTGGATAACATGTAGCAGTGGTGGTGGGGAGTGGGGAGTGGGTCTCTTGTACATTATTTCCCTGTTGAGTCTCTATCTCCTGCTTTCATCACCTTCATTACCTTCTCGTTAAACACCTGTCTTCTCTCTTATCAGCTCTACCATGACTATGAATAATTCTTTTAATTTTGGTTATCATTATTTTTTTTCTCTGTTTTGTCTTTTACTTGTTTCAGGCATTAGACTGTGGCCATGCTGGAGCAGCAACTTGAAGACTTTTTAGTTGAATGAATCAAAGTCCAGTACTTTTTTTTTCTTAACTTTTTCTGCCTGCAACTTATTCTATTGGTCTCTTTTGCTGAACTGCTCTCTCTCTCTCTCACTCTCTCTCTCTCTCTCTCTCTCTCTCTATCTCTCCCTCACTCTCTCTCTTTCTTCCTCTCTCTCTCTCACTGTCTCTCTCTCTATCTATCTATCTCTCTCTCTATCTCTCTATCTATCTCTCTCTATCTATCTCTCTCTCTCTATCTATCTATCTCTCTCTATCTATCTACCTCTCTCTATATATATATATATCTCTATCTATCTCTTTCTCTATCTATCTATCTATCTATCTCTCTATCTCTCTCTCTCTCTATCTATCTTTCTTTCTCTGGCCAGGTAACCTTGTACCTTCTTTACAACAAGACACCTGTTTCTGTCTCTCTGTCTCACTATAACCTTTCATCATCCAACACAACATCCCTCCTCTCAAAAGAGATTTTTTTTTGTCTCGCAAGTACTTGGTGACCCCATCAGTGCAGGTGCCTCTTTAAAAGCACTCAGTCCACACTGTAAAGTGGTTGGCGTCAGGAAGGGCATCCAGCTGTAAAAATCCTGCCAAAACAGACACAGAAGTCTGGTGCAACTCTCGTAGCCTGGCCAACTCTTGTCAAGCCGTCCCACCCACGGGAGGCGGACATTAAATGATGATGATGATGATGACGATGACGATGACGACGATGACGATGATGACGATGATGACGACGATGATGATGATGATGATGATGATGATGATGATGATGATGATGATGATGATGATGATGATGATGATGATATATGTATGGGGGACGATGTATATTTTTCTCTCTCCATTTTTGTTTTTGTTCTATCTCTGTTTTTCCTCCCTTAATCTCTTCTCTCGAAGAGCATAGGCTAGAAACGTCAAAGAGCTTTCCATTCTTCCCAAGCATCAAACTAGTATATACCTATTTCTTTACTGCCCACAAGGGGTTAAACACAGAGAGGACAAACAAGGACAGACATGGGTATTAAGTCGACTACATCGACCCCAGTGCGTAACTGGTACTTAATTTATCGACCCCGCAAGGATGAAAGGCAAAGTCGACCTGGGCGGAATTTGAACTCGGAACGTAACGGCAGACGAAATGCCTCTAAGCATTTCGCCCGGCGTGCTAACGTTTCTGCCCTGCTTGTTGTACCCTCACCCATCTTTGTCTTTAATTTTTTGTTAATTTGAAGTATACATATATACATACATACATACATACATACATACATACATACATACATGCATGCATGCATGCATGCATGCATACATACATACATACATACATACATACATACATACATACATACATACATACATACATACATACATGCATACATGCATACATACATACAGACAGCCAGACACACACACACACAATTTTCATATTTGGTTATAATACAAACAATTTCATATTACTCTGATGGGCTGCTCTGTACTTTAGTAGAGTACAAATTTATTATTCTTAAAACAAAAATGTTATTGATAGTAACTTCCACGTTTTTGGCCACCTAAGCCATTATGGAACATGCATTCATGCACAAACCCACGTGTGTGTTTGTGTGAGTGTGTCTGTCTGCTGTGTATATGTACATACATGCACAACACGCGCCCACATACATGTGTCTATATATATATATATATATATATATATATATATATATATATATATATATATATATAAATACATACATATATATACATATACATATATATATACATATACATACATATATATATATATATATAATGTATGTATGTATGTATGTATAATCATACACACACACGCATATATATATATCTATATATTTATATATATATGTATATTTATACACACATACATGCGTTTAAAGAGTGAGAGTTAATATGACAATGGAATATGAAAGGAAAAGCGATGTAACCATGAAGAATATGTTACACTTGAATCAAAGGAATTTCCTCAAAGTAACAATGGAATTAATATATGACTACATCACACCTTGAAGATGTCTCTTCTCTTGTGACCCCAGGCCATGAACGAATTTGGTAGCTGGAAACTGTACGAAGCCCATCCTGTGTGTAAGTATGTACGATAGGTTATGTAATTTCAAATGTGTGTGTGTATGTGTGCCTGCTGCATCTGCCTATCCCCGTCCCCCATCGGTGACAATGTTTATGCCCTACATCAACAATGTGTCCGGAAGCTCGGCGATCCCAAACCAGGAATACCTTATTTTTTTAACAGGGATAAGAGTCAGCATCAGGAAGTGCATCCAACCGTAGAAATACCCAGACAGCTATGCTTAGATTTTTTGCACTATAGAAGGAATTACAACCGTGTTTCGTGGTCTGCTACCACAACAGCTCCTTTATAGGATCCAGTTAGCTCAAGACATCATCAGGAGGAACCACGTCCGGTTTCGGCCCCTACTCCTCTGCTGTTTTGACGTGGCGGCCCTTCCTTACTTTCGGCGGCGTCTTCAGCTCTGGTGTTGGGTGCATGTCTTCTTTCTTCTGTTCCCTGGCCCCTTTGATGTATCTTATATTGGCTTCAAATTTTGGGTACAAGTCGACAGTTTTTGGAGAAATCAATTGTATGAACCTCAGAACTTGGTAGGTACTTATTTAATCGACCCCGAAAGGACGAAATACAAAGTTGATTTTGGCCGAATTTGAACTCAGAACCTAAAGACTTATGAAATGCTGTTAAGCAATTTTCCAGCGTGCTACCGATTCAGCCAGATCGCCGCCTTAAATATATTAAATAATGGAATAAGATTCATATAGGCTTATTAATGGATATTGGATTTCTGGAATCTCTAGGTTATCGATTGTTCAATATTTCAAAGGGTTTTAGTAATCAATGGTCAGTGGATGGAGGGTTGCAAGCGTTAATATTAGAAAAAATATGCCGGAAAAAGAATTCCCTAAAGGAATTTTAAAATAAACGTAAGATCTAAGGGAAATAACTCTCATCAAACTATTTCATTCTTGTTGGTTACGAAAAGAGTTGTCTCCCCTGAAAATCTAATTATATAAGTATTCTCCGTCCAGCATGTCCAAACGGTTAAAATTCTGCTTCGCAACTGAAAGAGGCAAGAGTTCCGTCCCACCACCTACTATATGGGGCAAATGTCTTTTATTATTTTTCTGGATTAACCCGCAATTTTTAAGCGAAGTCAAGAAGACGGCAAGCTGCCAGAATCGTTGGCACACCAGGCAAATGCTTAACGCTATTCCATCCATCTTTGCATTCTGAGTTCCAATTTCGCCAAGATCGACTTTACCTTTCATTCTATCTGGGGTCAATAAATCAAGTACCAGTTAAATACTGGGGATGGGTCGATGCAACTGACTTAACCCTTCCCTGAAATTTCTGACCTTGTGCCAAAATTTGAAAGGATTATTATTATTATTATTATTATTATTATTATTATTATTATTATTAAGCCAGCAAACTGGCAGAATCGCTGGCATGCCGGACAGAATTCTTAATGGTATTTCGTCTGCTGTTACGTTCTGAGTTCAAATTCCGCTGAGGTCGACTTTGCCTTTCATCTTTTCTGGGTCGATTAAATAAGTACCAGTTGCACACTGGAGTCGATGTAATCGACTTAATCCGTTTGTCTGTCCTTGTTTGTCCTCTCTGTGTTTAGCCCCTTGTGGGTCGTAAAGAAATAGGTATTTCATCTGTCTTTACGAGAAAGGCAGCAAGCTGGCAGAATCGTTAGCATGCCGGGCAAAAATGCTTAGCAGCATTTTATCTGTCTTCATGTTCTGAGTTCAAATTCTGCCAAAGTCAACTTTGGCTTCCATCCTTTTGGGGTCAATGAAATAAGTACCAGTTGGGCACTGGGCTCAATGAAACTGACTAAATTCCTTCTCCAAAATTTATGCCAGGATTAGAAAGAATTATTATTATTATTATTATTTTGTTTTTTCCCATTACCTGTTTACACGCAAAACCCTCATAACAGAACACACACATACATAAATACATACATACACACATACACACGTTCATTGTTTTGTCGTGTACTCTCTGTCCTGTTTTTTTTTAATGTAAACCCTTTACGGTCAATAAAGAAATCATTGTTATTATTATTATTATTATTATTATTATTATTATATTATTATTATTATTATTATTCCTTTTGTCTTTTGCTTTATATTTGTACAAGTTGGCTCAAAGTCTCTCCCAGAGACCTCAAGAGACAACAGGCTGGAAGTTCACGTTGTTGTTATGCCTAGTGTGCCATATATTTGTTTTTGTTTTTTTTATGTTGTACTAGTGAATGTCTTTAAAAAAAACGAAAATTGTTTATTTTAAGCCTTGAGATTACATAGAAAGTATTTTGCGTAGGATATGAGCAGTTCCCATGAGCACTATCTTTTAAATTTCTGCCATTTTGGGGTTTCCTAGTATCTGAGTTAGGTAGCTATCAGCCCCTTTTATTATTATTATTATTATTATTATTATTATGATAATTATCATTATGATAATTATTAAGGCGGCGAGCTGACAGAATCATTAGCCTGCCAGGCAAAATGCTTAACAGTATTTTGTCTGCCGCTACATTCTGAGTTCAAATTCTGCCAGGGTCGACTTTGCCTTTCATCCTTTCGGTGTCAATTAAGCAAGTACCAGTATAGCACTGGGGTCAATGTAATCGACTTATCCCTTTCCCAAAATTTGAGGCTTTATGCTTCCAGTAGAAAAGATCATCATCATCATCATCATCATCATCAGTATTATTATTATTATTATTATTATTATAATTATCATTATTATTATTATCATTATTATTATGATTATTATTATCATTATTATTATTATTATTATTATTATTATGATTATATTATCATTATTATTATTATTATTATGATTATGATTATTATTATTATTATTATTATTATCATTATTATTATTATTATTATTATTATGATTATTATTATCATTATTATCAGTATTATTATTATGATTATTATTATTATTATTATTATGATTATTATTATTATTATTATTATTATTATTATTATTTACCAGCAATGTCTTCTTTCATAACAATGCATGGTCCCAAAGGACAAAACGTATCCATAGATTTCCCCAGAAGCCATTGTTGTCCATTTTTCTGCAGCTGCCAGTCTCGGGCGCTCACGTCAAAGGCAACAGTGTAACCAAACACGTAAGACATTGCTTCTTTGAGCTGAAACAGAAATATGGAACATCAAAGAATGAATACAAAGAAAGAAAGAAACACTACTCAAATGTCAAAGAATGATCAAAGATTGATCAAAGAATGATCAAAAAGTAGTCAAAGAATGATCAAAGAACAGTCAAAGATTGATCAAAGAATGATCAAAGAATGTTCAAAGATTGATCAAAGAACAATCAAAGATTGATCAAAGAATGATCAAAAAGCAGTCAAAGAATGATCAAAGAACAGTCAAAGATTGATCAAAGAATGATCAAAGAATGTTCAAAGATTGATCAAAGAACAATCAAAGATTGATCAAAGAATGTTCAAAGATTGATCAAAGAACAATCAAAGAACAATCAAAGATTGATCGAAGAACAATCAAAGAACTATCAAAGATTGATCAAAGAACAATCAAAGAACAATCAAAGATTGATCAAAGAACAATCAAAGAACAATCAAAGATTGATCAAAGAACAATCAAAGAACAATCAAAGATTGATCAAAGAACAATCAAAGAACAATCAAAGATTGATCAAAGATTGATCAAAGA
The DNA here is from genome assembly GCF_006345805.1 of Octopus sinensis. Classification (NCBI taxonomy): domain Eukaryota; kingdom Metazoa; phylum Mollusca; class Cephalopoda; order Octopoda; family Octopodidae; genus Octopus; species Octopus sinensis. The sequence goes on along the minus strand of NC_043018.1, from coordinate 19,234,388 downwards.
ACAGTCAAAGAATGATCAAAGAATGTTCAAAGATTAATTGCCAGATCAGATTGGAGCCTGGTGCAGTCTCCTGGCTTGCCAGTCCTCAGTCAATCCATCCAACCCATGCCAGCATGAAAAAGGGACATTAAACGATGATGATGATGATGATGATGATATATACATATATATATATAAAGCAAATAAGTAACAAGGATGTCCAGGTATTAATGCATTACAGCCGTTTCAGGTGGCTCCATTCAATGAATCAATGCAAGCATCACATCAATTTGAAATATGCTTCCCTCCTCAGAAGCATACAGGATACTCCATTATAATTTTTTAGCAAATTTTTCAACAGAACTAGAGAATAAAAGAATTACATTCCTGTTGCTATTATTGTAACAGAATGAACTTAGGAGGAATTCAACTGAACCTTAATTGTAGGATAGGAAAGCCTTCTTTTTTCTGTCAAAGGCTTATATGCCCCTTTATTAGACTACTTTCTTTAGTCATTGCACGATGATTGTCATAAGCTTTGAGCTTATATAAATACCATTATTATTATTTACAGGAAGAGGTGAGCTGGCAGAAACGTTAGCACACCGGGTGAGATGCTTAGCAGCATTTCGTCTGTCTTTACATTCTGAGTTCAAATTCCACTGAGGTCGACTTAACCTTTCATCCTTTTGGGGTCAATAAATTAAGTACCAGTTGCATACTGGAGTTGATCTAATCGACTGCCCCCCTCCTCCCAGAAAAATTTCAGGCCTTGTGCCTAGAGAAGAAAAGATTATTATTTACAGGATTGTAAAACACGGCACCATATAACAAAACCATTCACACCAAATATATATATATATATATATACACATACACACACACATACACACATATACATATATATATATATATATATATATAGTTGAATGAATTATCCTAGTATGGATAATTCGGTTAACCGATACCCGGGTAGCAAATTTACGTCAGAAAGCACGGTTGAAGCTACATGCCAAGGACAGAAATCACGTGCTTTCGTGTGGAAATTTGTGTGTTTTTTTACTATAGATAAATGAAAGAATGGAGTCGAACGACGATTTAACAAAATTCTTTAACAAGGAATTTTGTTAATCGTCGTTCGACTCCATTCTTTCATTTTTATATATATATATATATATATATATATATATATATATATATATATATATATTTATATATAGAGGGCATTATTATACATACATGCCTCACGCTAAGAGGGACATCAGTCATTTCTACCAAAAAATTTTACTAATCATACCCAATGCAATTTTTCAAAGCAAGACATTTAAAAAATGAATTTAGTCTTGTATCACCTGTGATTTCGCACTTACCACAAAAATTGCTTTGAAAAATTGCATTGGGTATGATTAGTAAAATTTTTTGGTAGAAATGACTGATGTCCCTCTTAGCGTGAGGCATGTATGTATAATAATGCCCTCTATATATAAATTAATATGTTCAATAAGAAAGAATTATTTTCGAAATTTTTCTCTTATGAGGTTTTTCACGCTATCTACCTGATAATTTCTTGTTAAGATTCCTTATTAAGAAGTTATCCTTAATTGTTAAATATATATATATATATATATATATATATATATATTATATTAAATTAGAGACTAATATAATATAATATTTTACTATAAAATTGGATTCAATCCTAAATCTGATTTTTCCCTGTAAGTTTGGATTTATTCCCTAATATTTATTATATATATATATATATATATATATATAAAGTAAATATGTGAAGTATTATTACTGTTAAAATCAGTGATAACGAAGTGGCTAGCAAGACTTCTACCTAAACAGGTATAAAATATTTAAAGAAAAGAAGGATTAAGCTTCATAAAAACCACCAATTCTATGATAAATACACACAGAAGCAATGTAATGAATATTTTAAAAATAAGCCTGCCTGGAATTTGAAGCCACTTTTAATACATAGCCCAATATCAATTGATTTCATGCTGTGCATGATAAAACATGCTTTGTAATCCTCAGTTGGAGACAGTATTTAACATCTATTTCTAAAATATTCGTTACGTCAACTCGTGTGCGTTTCTAACTTTAAACATCCCGCTCCATTTAAAGAGAAAATTATTGTAAACAGAAATATTAAATTTCTAAATATCTCATAGAGATATATACGGTGGTGGGGGCGATAGAATGGTTGTATACTGTCAATCTAACGTGAACGTGACAGTAGGGGGTTACACCACCGCTTTTTAGCCCTAGGAAGCATCAACGCTTCCTGATGGCTTTGACACATTATTCTTGTGTCCTTATATACGATGCAGGCCTGGCTGCTGGGGGTGTTTGTCTTCCCTTCGTAAATGTATATAAGGACACAGGAATAATGTGTCAAGGCCGACAGGAAGCATCGATGCTTCCTAGGGCTAAACAGCGGTGGTGAAATTCCCTTACAGGACTGTCACGTTAAGTTGACAGTATACAACCATTCTATTGTAAACAATAACAAAGTAAATATGTGACATATCATTGATGCAGCATGAAGTTTTGTTATATATATATACTGTGTGGTAAGTAGCTTGTTTACCAACCACATGGTTCCGGGTTCAGTCCCACTGCATGGCACCTTGGGCAAGTGTCTTCTATTACTGCCTCAGGCCAATCAGAGCCCTGGGAGTGGATATGGTAGATGGAAACTGAAAGAAGCCCGTCGCATATATGTATATATATATATATATATATATATGTGTGTGTTTGTGTGTCTGTGTTTGTCCCCCTAGCATTGCTTGACAACCGATGCTGGTGTGTTTATGTCCCCGTTACTTAGCGGTTCGGCAAAAGAGACCGATAGAATAAGTACCGGGCTTACAAAAGAATAAGTCCCGGGGTCGAGTTGCTCGATTAAAGGCGGTGCTCCAGCATGGCCGCAGTCAAATGACTGAAACAAGTAAAAGAGTAAAGAAAGAGTATATATATATATGTATATATATATAGAGAGAGAGAGAATTTAAATTAGAATTATTGCCTGTATGCCCTATTTCCTGATATTACACCTGCTGGCAAAAGTATACTATGAAAGTTACCCATCATATGAGGGGTAACACTTTGGTGTATATACCACTAACAAAATACCCACCCTTTCCACTCCCAACCCACAAACAGGTGAAAACGTGACATTACATTGATTAGCAATTTATCCAACAGATAAGAGTATTAGACTTACTTTAGTTTTGACCTGAGAATCTTAATGGTTAATTGCTAATTCATGTATGTATGTGTGTATATATATATATATATATGTATATATATATGCTGAGGATCATAAGACGTAAGTTGAATGTGAAATCACGGTGATACAGAACTAAATTCATTTTTTAAATGTCTTGCTTTGAAAAACTGCATTTAGGTATGATTAGTATAATTTTGGTAGTAATGACTTTGTCCCTCTTAGTGTGAGGCATTTATATGTAATAATGCCCTCTATACAATATAGATATAATTAATTTGTTCAAAAGAAAAAAAATTATTTTCGAATTCTTTTCTTTTATGAGGTTTTCACGCTAACTACCCGATAATTTCTTGTTAAGATCCCTTATTAAGAGATTATCCTTAATTGTTAAACTTATTCCGAAATACTTTTCATTACCCGACATGCAGTTCGTAAAAAGCCCGCCATTTACCGGATATATGATTTATAAACATTCCATGTGCTTGGCCGGAGTGGGCAGTTGTCTGTTCGTCTTCGCTACGTAAGTTGGTAGTTTATTTATGATGTGTTCAGAATCAGTTCTGCTGATGATCATAAGACGTAAGTTGAATGTGAAATCACGGTGATACAGAACTAAATTCATTTTTTAAATGTCTTGCTTTGAAAAACTGCATTTAGGTATGATTAGTATAATTTTGGTAGTAATGACTTTGTCCCTCTTAGTGTGAGGCATTTATATGTAATAATGCCCTCTATACAATATAGATATAATTAATTTGTTCAAAAGAAAAAAAATTATTTTCGAATTCTTTTCTTTTATGAGGTTTTCACGCTAACTACCCGATAATTTCTTGTTAAGATCCCTTATTAAGAGATTATCCTTAATTGTTAAACTTATTCCGAAATACTTTTCATTACCCGACATGCAGTTCGTAAAAAGCCCGCCATTTACCGGATATATGATTTATAAACATTCCATGTGCTTGGCCGGAGTGGGCAGTTGTCTGTTCGTCTTCGCTACGTAAGGTTGGTAGTTTATTTATGATGTGTTCAGAATCAGTTCTGCTGATGATCATAAGATGTAAGTTGAATGTGAAATCATGGTGATACAGAACTAAATTCATTTTTTTAAATGTCTTGCTTTGAAAAACTGCATTTAGGTATGATTAGTATAATTTTGGTAGTAATGACTTTGTCCCTCTTAGTGTGAGGCATTTATATGTAATAATGCCCTCTATACAATATAGATATATATATATATATATATCAGAAATACTAAATTTCTAAATCTCTCATAGAGACATGTACGGTGGTGGGGCGATAGAATGGTTGTATACTGTCAATCTAACACGAACGTCACAGTAGGGGGTACACCACTGCTGTTTAGCCCTAGGAAGCCTCGACGCCTCCTGATGGCTTTGACACATTTTTCCTGTGTCCTTATATACATTTATGAAGGGGAGACAAACACCCCCAGCCGCCCGGTGCTGCATCATGTCCCTATTTTGAAAATACAAGGCATCGCAAACCATTGTATGCATGCAATATAACATAGAGGGAACTGGAGCATCTTAAGTAACCGACCCCTAGATACATCGTGGGCACCTGACTGCTGCTGATGCAGTTGATGAGATATATTCACCCTGGTGTCTCGCAAATATATTTATATTTATATATATATCATCATCATCATCGGAAACTACATTTTATTCTCTGGACTGAGATTTGAAACTGAATCTAAAGATTCTCGCTCGCCTGATCCACCGCTATTCATTGACCAGGCACAAAAAAATCTCTTTGTCCTGTCAGAAGTGATGGATGAGTTTCCACTTGGGCCTCCAGCCTGAACAGTTTCCCAAAGGGTTCAGCTGGCCAGCAGGTGACCTATATAAGTACAAACTACTCCTATGAAATACCTATCCTTCTAACTAGGATGACAGTTATAAACATTGGTTTCCTTGGACACATGACAGAGAGCCAGGTAGCTAGTGACAGGCAAGCAGTCAACAGACAGCCACATAGTCAGTGGTGACCAGCTAGATGGGCAATGACACAAGACAGTAGCAGTTGCTGAACACGAACAGATGAGACAGAAAAACAACACAACACAACCAAATGACCAACGCACACACAGACACAAAAGATGCCCTCTGCTATCTCATCACATCAACATATTATTTCTCCTGTTTTTACCTTCATCGACTCGAAACAGTTGGCGACTTTGCGTAGTGGCCTTTATTGAAATTTCAGATCAAGCTTTGTGTCTCCAACATGTAAATGCAACTGTTAACCAAATAAACTGTTTAAAAGTACATTCTGGAGCTTTCCTCATTGTTTTTCCTTTGATGTCATCCAACATGCCTATCTTCATCTGCTACATCCGACAACATACATTGAACTATCAACAACATCACATTTCACTACTTGTCCCACTTCATATATATATATATATATATATATATATAATATATATATATATCATCATCATCATCGTTTAACGTCCGTTCTCCATGCTAGCATGGGTTGGACGGTTCGACCAGGGATCTGGGAAGCCAGAAGGCTGCACCAGGCTCCGGTCTTATCTGGCAATGTTTCTACAGCTGGATGCCCTTCCTAACGCCAACCACTCCGTGAGTGTAGTGGGTGCTTTTTACATGCCACCTGCACTGGTGCCAGGCGAGGCTGGCACCGGCCACGGTCGGATTGGTGCATTTTACGTGCCACCTGCACAGAAGCCAGTTGAGGCGGCACTGATATATATATATATATATATATATATATATATATACGAGGGTGAGTCAAAAAGTAATGCCATTTTGTTTAGGACAGGCATAATTACCAGCACAGGATCATGTACCATACATCAAAATGAAGCTGGTCCTCTGTAGATCACACCCCTACTTCTAAACATAGTCTAAACAGCTGGACCCTATCTGCATTGGTTACAACAGACCAATCAGAAACTTCTCTTCTAAGTCCCTTTTACAGCCCTTATGGCAGTCGGGAGGGGGGGAGTCAGCGAGAGGTAGCCGGCTCCAGCTAGTCTTTGGTTAACCCCAGCTAGAGATTCAAGCCAGCCTAATACATAATGCACACTCTCTTCCTTTCTCTCTCTCTCTGTCTATCAACCTCTTTCTCTCTACCTCTCTATCTATCTATCTATCCATCTACCTATCAACAATCTCTCTCTTGTACCGAAATTTGAATCCAATATCCTCATACATTAAAACAATATTTATCAAAAAAAAAGGGACACTATATTACATTTAATTAACATATAATTAACATGATATAAATAGCAACTAACTTTTTGGAATGTTATAAGGGTCAACAACAAAGATTCTTATCAGTTCAATATACAGGTGACCCAGTTTTTCTTGATGTTTCAGATAAATTCTAAGTTCATAATACAAATATATATATATAGCTTATTCATCATCATCATCATCATCATCATCAGCAGCAGCAGCAGCAATAGCAATGACACATACACACACAGTCACACATACATACATTCTTACATGTACACACACACACACACATATATATGCATGCATGTATGTGTGTGTGTATGTGTGTGTGCACATACAAAAAGAGAAGCGGTGACTGTCAGTCAGGCAGAGTGTATCTTGTGACATCAGCTGATAAGGAAATGATGCCCCGGGGTGAAAGTTTAAGGTTTATACCATAAACCAGTCTGCAGTTATCAACATTACAATAATTAAAATAATTAGAACCAAACGAGGAAAAAACATGTTGTCGAAGTAGTGTTTTGTGTGTGTTGCGGATTCTTGAAATCATCATCATCATCATCATCATCATCATTACCATCATCATCGTGATCATGATCATCACCATCATCATCGTCGTCGTCGTCATCATCATCATATTAATCATCATCATCATCGTCATCGTCATCATCATCATCATCACCATCATCATCGTCGTCGTCGTCATCATCATCATATTAATCATCATCATCGTCGTCATCGTCATCATCATCATCATCATCATCATCATCATCATCATCATCACCATCATCATCATCATCATCATCATCATCATCATCATCATCATCATCATCATCATCGTCATCATCGTCGTCGTCATCGTCATCATCATCATCATCATCATCATCATCATCATCATCATCATCATCGTCGTCGTCATCATCATCATCATCATCATCATCATCATCATCGTCATCGTCATCATCATCATCATCACCATCATCGTCGTCGTCGTCATCATCATATTAATCATCATCATCATCGTCATCATCATCATCATCATCGTCATCATCATCATCATCATCATAATCGTCGTCGTTGTCGTCATCGTCGTCGTCGTCATCGTCGTCATCGTCGTCGTCGTCATCGTCGTCATCGTTTAATGTCTGCTTTCCATGTTGGCATGGATTGGACAGTTTGACACGAGGCTGGCAAACCAAGAGAGTGACCTGATGTGACGTGGTTTCTATGGCTGGATGCCTTTCCTGACAGCAACCCCTTTTTATGTGCCACCAGCATGGATGCATATACACAGCACCAATGTGGGTGCATTAACGCAGCACCGGCATGGGTGCCTTTTATGTGGCACCAGCACCTGAAAGGATCAGCCTGTATGTGAGCAATTATACTTAGCTTGACTTGTTTTATCAAGTACAGCTAATTACCAATCTCCTGGTCCCCTATCATTTCCTTAGTGAGGCCCAGCATCCAAAGGTCCTTTCTCACCACTTCATTTCACAAAGTACATGAGAGACAAGAACCATAAGAGTGAGGGAAATCAAGCACATGAACTAGAGGAATAGAGATACAGTAAACTGATGTCTCATTCAATCTGAATGTGTCTGATATTAAGACTAGCTAGTGGAAGAGAGAAAAGGGCTTGCTCTGGTCAAGTTCCACCAAGAAAGGAGCTGTATCCTGCTAAGGAAAGGGAGAAGAGAGCAATGGCATTCTGTCAAGAAAAGTAAAAGAAATCCATGCTTTGGTTGAATTTTGATGAGGAAAGCAGCTGAAATGGGGGTCCTCTAAAGGACCTTCTGGAGTAATGTTACTCGATAGGGTTCATGGCTTGGAGATCAGGGAGCTAGGAGGCTAAGATATAAGTATCCAAAGTCTAAAAGACATGTTTGTATGAAGGAACAAAACCATCTGAAGATAGTCAAGAATGGAATCAATCTAAAAAGAAGCAAAGGAACAAAGAAACACGAAAGAAAGGTCTAAGAGAAGAGAAATGTTTGAAATAACAAAGAAGATACTTACGGAAATATTCTTCCCTTCTTTACCGACAACGATGGCCAGTTCCACTTCCCAATCAAGTTGCTGGAAAATAAAAGAGAAAAACACAAAATGAACGAGAATTTAGCAACCATCGAACACCGTATTCTTATCCTTTCTTAACATTCATCCTCATCATCATCATCATCATCATCATCATTTCGTTAAGCAACTTGCTCAGACCAATGCCACCCTTCCATGCCAGATGCCCCGTTAGAGCAATGTAGTATGATTGTCTGGCAAGGCGGCGGGGCAAAATGCATAGCTGTATTTCGTCTGCCGTTACGTTCTGAGTTCAAATTCCGCTGAGGTCGACTTTGCATTCCATCCTTTCAGGGTCGATAAATTAAGTACCAGTTACGCACTGGGGTCGATATAATCGACTTAATCCGTTTGTCTGTCCTTGTTTGTCCTCTCCGTGTCTAGCCCCTTGTGGGCAGTAAAGAAATAGGTATTTCGTCTGCCATTACGTTCTGAGTTCAAATTCCGCCAAGGTCGACTTTGCCTTTCATCCTTTTGGGGTCGATAAATTAAGTACCAGTTACGCACTGGGGTCGATATAATCGACTTAATCCGTTTGTCTGTCCTTGTTTGTCCTCTCTGTGTTTAGCCCCTTGTGGGCAGTAAAGAAATAGGCATTTCGTCTGCTGTTACGTTCTGAGTTCAAATTCCGCCGAGGTCGACTTTACCTTTCATCCTTTCGGGGTGGATAAATTAAGTACCAGTTACGCACTGGGGTCGATATAATCGACTTAATCCGTTTGTCTGTCCTTGTTTGTCCTCTCTGTGTTTAGCCCCTTGTGGGCAGTAAAGAAATAGGTATTTCGTCTGCCGCTATGTTCTGAGTTCAAATCCCGCCGAGGTTGACTTTGCCTTTCATCCTTTCGGGGTCGATTAAATAAAGTACCAGTTTCCAACTGGGGTCGATGTAATCGACTTAATCCGTTTGTCTGTCCTTGTTTGTCCTCTCCGTGTCTAGCCCCTTGTGGGCAGTAAAGAAGTAGGTATGATTGTCTGGCTTGGGTTTTAGCCACATCGGTCTTTGACCGGCTGAAATATCTCTCCCATCTTCTCCATGACTACAGATGATAGCAAGAGATCACAAACTGAACAAGTTGGTCCTGGCCATGGACGGTTTCTTGTCTGTTCATCTGCTCAGCATCAGGCAATATTCACCAGTGGATTCAATCAGATTCATTTACCGAAATAGTTCCCATCCATCACGTTGCATCCCGTGATTTCAACGTAGACATGAAACACATTCACTATTCCTCCATCTTAGCATCCATGGAAATTCTGAATCACATCACATTTAATTCTTCCATTCTTATCTATTCTACTGTTGTTGTTGTTGTTGTTGTGATCGTCCTAATTGTTAAGTCGGAGATATTTCCAGAAACTGAAATCCGTGTGGAATGGCACATGGGAAGTCAAATCATTGATGGGAATTTTAATTCATTTTCCTTTTTTTTCGTCAGATTCCATTTTTTCCCATTCATTTGGGTCAGATGATTAACTCCCTATCTCTTTCCCCTTCTCTTTCTCTCTCTCTCTCTTACACACACACACACATTGTTTCCTTTCTGCCCCTATAGGGACAAAGCTAGGCATGAGAGAGGGAGCAGCATTAACAGTGTCCCTATTGAAATATGTCTCAAACAGTCAGGACTTCAGACAGAGATTTAAAACATCTTTTATTACCAACAAATGCAACTAAATTTCTCCCCGTCTTTCTTACATTAATTACTTTACAAGTGGAGGTGCAATGGCCCAGTGGTTAGGGCAGCGGACTCGCGGTCGTAGGATCGCGGTTTCGATTCCCAGACTGGGCGTTGTGAGTGTTTATTGAGCAAGCGAAAACACCTAAAGCCCCACGAGGCTCCGGCAGGGGATGGTGGTGATCCCTGCTGTACTCTTTCACCACAACTTTCTCTCACTCTTACTTCCTGTTTCTGTTGTACCTGTATTTCAAAGGGCTGGCCTTGTCACTCTCTGTGTCACGCTGAATATCCCCGAGAACTACGTTAAGGGTGCACGTGTCTGTGGAGTCCTCAGCCACTTACACGTTAATTTCACGAGCAGGCTGTTCCGTTGATCGGATCAACCGGAACCCTCATCGTTGTAACCGACGGAGTGCTTCCACTTTACAAGTCAACTAGCTGGCACTGTCCTATTAGAAATAGCAGCCAAATCTAAAAACTACCATCTCTTAACCAGTAAACTGAGCAATATGTTACCTCCATTCCATGGATGGGGTAATCACTACCTGTACATCAAATATGTTGAAATATCTCTTTCTCTGTCTCTCTCTCTCTCTCTCTCTCTCTCTCTCTCTCACACACACACACACACACACACACACCACACACACACACACATACACACCAGGTAACCATGTATCTCCTCTAGAGCAAGACACCTGTTTCTGTCTCTCTGTCACACTCTAGCCTTTCATCATCTGGCACAAGATCCCCTCCTCCAATGTCCCCTTCCCTCTCAAAGTATCTTCGTCTCTAAAGTTACTTGGTGACCCTTCCATTGCTGGTGCCACATAAAAAAGCATCCAGTCCACACTGTAAAATGGATGGCATTTGGAAGGCCCTTCCAGCTGTAAGAACCATGCCAAAACAGCCCCCGCCTGTGCTGGGGCCACATGAAAAGCACTCAGTCTACTCTGCTGGGCGATTGGTGTTAGGAAGGACATCCAGTCGTGAAAACTATGCCAAAGTAGACACTGAGGTCTACCTCACCAGCTCCAGTAAAACCGTCCAACTCATGCCAGCATGGAAAGTGGATGTTAAATAAAAATGATGGTGATGGTGATGGTGATGGTGATGGTGATGAAACAGGTGATCCCTGCTGTCAGGCCTTTCTTTAGTTCTTCAGTTTTAGTCAATGCATGTCATGTGCTTTCATTTCTCTTCCTGTAGCATTAACAGACATGTTCCAGCCTCTTTCTTGTCTCATCTCTCGGTATTTTTCCTATTTTTTATTGCTTCTATAATGGCCTATGTTCCTCAGAGCTCACCGGTCTCTCATAGGTCCCCTACTCAGGCATCCCAACCCACTCCCATCATTCCACCTCTTGTCACATTCATTGCACATGCTCACACACACACACACACACACACACACACACACACACGATGCCCCCTCTCTCTCTTTGGGAGAGGCACTGAGCACCTACACGCACACATACACACACGGCAGTAACTTCCGCCTACCGAATTCAATCACAAAGCTTCGGTTGACTCGGGGCTATAGTGGAAGACACCTACCCAAAGTGCCACGCAGTGGGACTGAACCCGAAACCATGTAGTTAGGAAGCAAGCTCCCTAACCACACAGCCATGCCCAACTCATACTAACCACTACACCCAATCCTTCCCCACACACAGCCTAAATCTTCTCCCTGGCAGGTACTGACCTGCAATGGCTTTAAGGGCGACCTTTAACAGCATCAATCTGGCCCCAGACTCAAAGGGTCTGCAAAGATCACAAGCATTACCCCTTCCTCCACACCTTCAGAGTCAGCAAATGAGGTAAAACAACAGCAAAAAAAAAGGGGGGAGGTAAAATAGGTATTTTTTTTTGTAGTTTTCTTTCTTTTATCCCTTCTGGTTCGTGTCTAATCAGTCAGGACCCAGCCGGTGTCCGTCTGTCAGAATCTTGCTGTCCATATCTTGGTTATTCATTAGTCATTTTTTTAATGTAATCTTTGTTCTTTGAATGTCAAATTTATCAAAGACCTGCCCCCAGGAGAATTTCTTTGAATATTTTGATAACATTCTGACCACGAGATCAGATAAATATTCCTGACACATTTCTAAAAACAATGGATTTGAGGAATTCTGAATATTAAGGCCTCAAAGGTCATAGGAAACCTGACAAAAGCTGTTGAGAGGGCAAGGGGGGGGGGCAGAAGAGACTGGAGAGAAGGGAGAACTGGGTGGGGGAGATAACTGGGGAGGGAGGAGAAATGGAGAGGTGGAAGGGAGCGGGATGGGTGGTGGTGGAGGAGAGAAAGAAAAAGAAGCAGCAGCAAGAGGGGGAGAAGGAGGAGGAGGAGGACTTTCAGATAGAAACACAGAAACTTCAATGGTTTGGCATTTTGTTTCATTTTGAATTTTCTTGTCATCTGTTTCACTTTACCGCATAATCTACAAACACACGCACACACACACACACACACACACACACACAACATGCACAAACATCTTTTTTTTTTTTTGATTCTTCGAATTATCTAATCAAGAGATGAAGAGTTGGCCAGGCCCTAGCTCTCATCATCATCATCATCATCATCGTTTATCGTCTGTTTTCCATGCTAGCATGGGTTGGACAGTTCGACCGGGGATCTGGGAAGCCAGAAGGCTGCACCAGGCTCCAGTCTGATTTGGCAGTGTTTCTATGGCTGGATGCCCTTCCTAACGCCAACCACTCCATGAGTGTAGTGGGTGCTTTTTACGTGCCACCTGCACAGGTGCCAGATGAGGCTGGCAAATGGCCATGATCGGATGGTGCTTTTTATGTGCCACCGGCACAGGTGCCAGATGAGGCTGGCAACGGCTGCAAATGGATGGTGCTTTTTACGTGCCACCAGCATGAGGCCAGTCGGGGCAGCGCTGGCAACAGCCATGGTTTAAGGAAGAGTTCTCCACATCGTAGTCAAGTGGCACTGAGCTCAATCCCACCACTTGCTACCTTGGGGCCAATATGTTCCACAACAGCTCTTACTGCTCAACTGGCACAGGTACCAGTCAACGAATTTGCGAACTTGACACATACACACACATATATATACATATATATGACACATTTCTACACAGATTCAATCTATGAAATTCACTCGCAAGGCTTCAGTTGTCTTTGGGCTTTTGTAGAAGACACTTAAAATGTTTCATAGTAGAAATGAATCCAAAACCACTTTGGTCTTAAAGTAAAAATCTTTGCCCCATATTAGACTTCAGTCCACACACACAAAATAAATAATAGCACATATCTTGCCAAAATAAACAGAAACAAAGACAGGCTGTCTCCCTGGATTATTTCTTTTGGCATATTTATAACACCAGCGACAATTGTTGCATTTTCGATAAGAACAGCAAGAAGATTTAGTCAGATATCAGAAGAGCTTTCAATGAGACCGACAAAGTAAGTGAGTCACGAGGTTTTTCCCCTGAATGCGGTGATTGTGGTTACCATGTTGCGATATCAGTGAAACGGCGGCGAGCTGGCAGAATCATTAGCACGCCGGGCGAAATGCTTTGCAGTATTTCATCTGCCGTTACGTCCTGAGTTCAAATTCCACCGTGGTCGACTTTGCCTTTCAGCCTTTCGGGGTCGATAAATTAAGTACCAGTTACGCACTGGGGTCGATATAATCGACTTAATCCGTTTGTCTGTCCTTGTTTGTCCTCTCTGTGTTTAGCCCCTTGTGGGTAGTAAAGAAATAGATATCAGTGAAACTAGTGAAGAAGATAAAAGAATACAAGAATATGCTTACTGTCGTTTCTTTGGGATATTCAACATTATCCGTTGGACCAACAATGCAGCTGGAGAACTTACTAAAGATCACCGGTTCTGCGGGCAGAGCAATATTCATTTCTTCACAGTGGTCTTTGTAGTTCATACCAACACAAATTAATTTATCAGGATTTGTAATTGGTGACAATAACTTCACATCTTCCTTTACACTTGAACACTTTGAGTTTTCAACCACCCTACAAGAAAAAAGGGAAGCATTAAATGACCTTAGTCTCTTTGGTAGAAGAATAGAAATTTCTTAGTTTAATATTAATAATATCAAGACTAATATTTCCTGCAGCAAATCGAAATCGAACCAAATCCTATGACTGGCACCCAGCCGTTGCCAGTGCTGCTGGACTGACTCCTGTGCAGGTGGCAAGTATAGAAACACCGTTTCGACCCTGTGCTTGAGGAGACCTATTGAGTCAAGTACATCAACATCAAAAATCAATGGAAATTGTAGTTGTGATCCCTGTCCCGGGGACACGTAAAAAGCATCATCTGAACGTAGCCGATGCCAGTGCCACCTTGACTGACTTCTGTGCCAGTGGCACATAAAAAGCTCCAACCGATCATGTGCTGATGTTATTGACATTTGTCCTGTTCACTGGCTTCATTCCTTCAAAGACATGTAAGATACAAGATCCCTTCTTTGAAAAATAGGTAAGTGTTAGTGATAGGAAGAGCATCCAGCTGTAATGTAATATATTCATCGAACCCATGCTAGCATGGAAAAGTGGGTGTAAAACCTAATGAGTTTATATATAAAGACATTTAATACTCTTCAACTTTAATAATGATAATACAAACCAGCCAGTTCAATAAAACATCTACAAACTATCTACACCCTTCACACCACCAAAATTACCACCACTATCTCCATCCATGACAACCACTATTAATATGCTGATAAAACTGAAAGTTTTACCATAAATTGATAAGCAGGCACATGACTGTTAATAAGATATCCTAATCAGCATGGACAAGTTGTTGTTGTTGTTGTTGTTGTTGCCGCTGCTGCTGCTGCTGTTTTTGTTGTTGTTTAGCTTCAAGTCAACTTTTGATTACAACAATTCCAGCCATGACAATCCAGACTTTTATTTTTTTATTTTTTCTTAGCAACAGTGTACAAACATTCACTTTTTTTTTTAAACAGCCAGGTGCAGTGAGAAGGAGATTTGGTTGCTGTTTCTAGCGAA
>NC_043018.1:19131677-19216677 GCF_006345805.1 Octopus sinensis | reverse complement strand
TAAGCCTAGTAACTTATTCTATCAGTGTCTTTTGCCAAACCCCTAAGTAATGGAGACGTAAACACAACATCAGTTGCAAGCGATGGTGAGGGTACAAACACAAACACATTCACAACAAATATACTCATATATAAGACAGTCTTCTTTCAGTTTCACTTTTATTCTTTGCTTTTTGAGACGTAATATGGAACCAGTGCCAATGTTGCATTGTTTTAATCCAAAAAAATTACATGTTGACACCCCTGGGGTGTGATAGTATTACCATGTGAAATTTGATTTATTTGGTTGAGCCATTTGAGAATGCATTGGGAACAGACAGAGATACGAAAGATTTTAAATATAGATATAGATTAAAAAAGTATGGAAGACCCTACATACAAAAAAGCTTTGTCCATTTACGCAGGAGCTCTGGGTAAAATGTTATAGAGCATGACCAGATTGGATAGTGGTGCAACCTTCTGGCTTGTCAGTCCTCAGTCAAACCATCCAACCCATGCCAGCATGGAAAGCAGACATTTATCGATATAAATGATATATATATATATATATATATATATATATATATATAATAAAATATTAGGTAATAAATCCAAACTTACAGGGAAAAATCAGATTTAGGATTAGATCCAATTTATAGTATATATATTATATTATATTATATTAAATTAGAGATAAAACCACTATTAGGCAAATCAAACATGAAAAAACATAAGCCAATACATAAAATTAATTTAATTTATATTATTTAAAATATATATCAAACGTATTAAAGTTTAATAAAAGATAAAGTATATTAATAAAAGGAATTCCAACCTTGTCTGATTTTCACGTTTTATTTACAATCTTATAATGATATAAGATAATATAATATATATAATAAAATAAAATAAATAATAAAATGTTAAATGTTCATTCTGATTGAACTAGTACTTTCATGCATTAAATTCTGCAATCTCAGGTTCATGTAGTAGTGGTGTGACAGTCATGCTTCACAATTTTTGACTATATTATAATATAATTTAAACCTCGCCAAGATAAATATTTAAACCACCTGATGAATGACTGCGACTCAAAAATTTGAAGAAGTTAGCAGGCATGAAACGATCGTAGTGTGATTTATATTTTTAATAATTTTGTTATATATTTAAATAATATAAATATAATAATCTTATGTATTGCTTAAGTTTTTCATTGTTTGATTTGCCTAATAGTGGTTTTGTCTCTAATTTAATATAAGATAATTATATATATATATATATATATATATATATATATAATATATTACATGTGTGTGAGATGGAGAGAGAGAGAGAGAGAGAGAGAGAGAGAATTCTGTAGAGTTTCCAACAAACCAATTTCCCCCATAAGATATTGGTCAAACAAGGGTTACAATGTACAGTAAAGAACATTTATTTAACAAACGAACATCGAGATTGAACTTACAACCATATAACCCCCACAAACACTTCCATATCCATTGTCCTCCTCTAGACTCCAGTAAATCAACGAGAGCTGAATCTATAATGAACATCTTATTGACAAACAGATGTTAAAAAGAAAGAAACTCATCGCTCTTACCCTTTCTCTGTTCTACTTATTCAAAATCAATGTCTGCTTGATACGGTCCACTTAACTTGTCGCTACTTCTCTCAGCATGTCCTACTTAGTTGACAATCAATCTATTCTCACCTCTCAATTCTTCTCAACTCCTACCCCCACGTGTTCCACACTGCTAAACCAGAGGACTTCACACATTAACCATCTTTTCTTCAAATATAGGAACTTTTCAGCACATGCCCCACAGGTGTTTGTATTTGCGAGTTGGTGAAGAACTGTTAATATCTATTTCTTTATTGCCCACAAAGGGGCTAAACACAGAGGGGACAAACAAGGACAGGCATAGGTATTAAGTCGATTACATCGACACCAGTGCGTAACTGGTACTTAATTTATCGACCCCGAAAGGATGAAAGGCAAAGTCGACCTCGGCGGAATTTGAACTTAGAACGCAGCGGCGGACGAAATACTGCAAAGCATTTCGCCCGGCGTGCTAACGATTCTGCCAGCTCACCGCCTCAGACACCGTTCTGTTAATATCGATGACTTTTGCAGGTTCTCTAAGGCTAAGAAGAAGGAAGCTATATAGAGGTACCTTGTTGCAAGGATTATAACCCTGTTAGTATCACTAAAGGCATCCAGGGCAACACAGAAGAGCTTAACCAAATTATGGATAAAGTCTACATCCCCATAAAGAGGAACAGTCTTTCTCATGAGCTTCCACACAGTTTCCATTTCTCCAGCAAATTTCCTTGATAGCCTTTAATCAACCCATAGCTGTAGTAGAAGGTTTTTTTAATCTAAGATGCCGTGTACTTACTTGTACTTGTGGCGACATTCTCCCTGGCTACTTCTACCACTCTCGAGGCAGAAGAAGTTTCGTGGGAATATGTGGATTTCACAAGCGGTCCCCAACAATCCCGCATGTAGAGACATCCTGTTTGCTGCGGATTGTCCGCAGACGCAGGGACAGAACGACCGAGGAGCCGTCGGTTGCCGAAGCAGACACTCCGAGGATTTTCACCAGAGCCCCGTCTGCCGGGTTGTAACCCTAATACCACTCGGTGTCAGACCAATCCGCCTTGGGTGGCCCTACCAGGAACTGAAGTTCCCGACGGCATAGCTCTGACACTACCCGTTGCCAGCGTCCCCACCACGGTGAGGAGGGGATAGACTTTGGGGACTAAGATGCCGTGAAGTGGGAGTAAACCCCAAACCACACGGGGGCAAAGAGAACTTGCTAACCTAACAGCCATATCAACATCCATTCAGGAACAGGTGAGATCCTGACAAAACACTCCCATGACAAACTCTTTCCACAGACCAACGCAACCCCCTCCACTTGGGCAAAGTCCTTCAGAAGGCAAATTGAAGCAAAAGTCCCTGGTTTAAAGTGTATTTGGTGTTGTTTTTGAACAGCTGCCCTTTGAAGTCACATACTTCATGAAAAAAAAAAAGGGCAGGGTTTTTTTCTTTCTTTTTGAACTCTTCCAGTGTTTCACGTCACCCTATTCCTACCCACTACCTAAACAATTTCCTTTCCTTTGTGGTATCAAACTTCGAGCATCAGCTATTTAAAATTTTCTTTTTTCAAACTACTTTTCAAGCTAAATAAACGTCTGTAATGTCATATCTCCCCAATAACGAAAGTAACAAGTAATTCTTTCACTAAAAAAACAATTATTTCAGTTGGTAATCAAAAAACTGAAAAGGCAAATATTTTGCATTTCGGTACCACACACCTGAATTCTCCAACCCTTTTTCAGGTAAATTTTTACTTCTTCTTCCGTCTTATGAAATAAAATATCAAAACTTTCAAGAAAATTCCCCAGGTCAGATTCATAACCAATGTGAAAGAAAGAACTCAACAAAATAGCTTTATATATATTTATATATATTTATATATATATATATATATATATATATATATATATATATGATAGATCGGTAGCCATTACACACATTTTTTCTGTGTCCCTTTCTGTAGAAGAGCGTAGGCTCGAAACGTAAAAGACTTTTTCAATTCCTGAGCGTTATACTAATACATCTGTTTGTTTTCTACACCACCTGTCTTCGTCTTTTGTTTTTTTCGTGAACTCTCCCTATATATAAATATATATATATATATATATATATATATATATATATATAAAACCCCACTAGAATGGGAGAAAGCGCTAATATATGATATATGATCTAAGTTATACGATGTATAAAACATGTAATATACAAATAAATATCTGTAATAAAAACCATCCGAATTTCATCTAATATTTCATTTCTTCTAATATATGTATATGTTTATTTATATATATATATATAAGCATATACATAGTTTCTAAAATGCTCGTGCATCAAACTCTTAGTCACATGCATACATACATATTTTTATAAATCGTAATTTCTATTGCTGTAAACATAGAAATTCAAAGAAATTTAAAAGAAAACAAAACAACTGGGAGTGGTACCTTCGTATCTAACCCAGATCTTTTTACCCAGGCAATAGACGACTTGTTAATGTTTACATTTTCACCTTATAGTAAAAAACGGAAACCCTAACACAGTTATAAATAAACTGATCAATTAATTTCATTTTAATTCCCCACAATCGTTTTTTTGTTGTTTTTTTTTGTTGTTTTTTTTGTCTGCTGAAAATTCACATTTTTGGCATTTTGGGCTTCTTTTCAATTTGATCCTGCTTTGTATTTTAAACTTAGCTGGTTGCTGTTTGAAAGCAATTCATGTTATTTTTTTGTCCTACATTCATAAATATAAACAAAGGTATGTGTTTGGGTGTGCTCAGGTGTGCTCAGGTGTGCAGGTATACATTCCAGAATGTCAATTTATTGAACAACTTCCCCAGGCTTCCAGATCAATTGTAACTAATTCACAAATGCCGTTATGCCATGTGCATTTGTGTGTGTATATATATATATATATTATATTAATAGGAGCACTCCGTCGATTGCGACGATGAGGGTCCCAGCTGATACGATCAACGGAACAGCTTGCTCGTGATGTTAACGTGCAAGTGGCTGAGCACTCCACAGATACGTGTACCCTTAACGTAGTTCTCGAGGAGATTCAGCGTGACACACAGAATGTGACAAGGCTGAAAGTTTGTGGTGAAAGAGTACAGCAGGGTTCACCACCACCCCCTGCCGGGAGCTTTAGGTGTTTTCGCTCAATAAACACTCACAATGCCCGGTTTCGGAATCGAAACCGCGATCCTCCGACCGCGAGTCCGCTGCCCTAACCACTGGGCCATTGTGCCTCCACATATTATATATTATATTATATTATATATTAAAAGGCAAGTTGTCTATCTGTGTGGTGTGTGTTGTGTGAACCACTTCTACTCTTACAATTTTCAACCAAATTTCACCAAATTTGACATGAGTGCTCTCTTTAACTTAGGACATTTTTTCTTATAAATTTTTCCTCGAAATTCCATGTCCCTAACATAAATAAACAACTCTCAATTCGCCTAGGATTTGGATTGAGCCAGTGACAAAATGTGATACACACCCAGCTGGAAAAGATCAATACTTTACTTTGTCAGCTGTGGTGAGCTCTTATCGACTGCTTGCACAGTACTGCCAGCAGTATTCATTTGCAAGTTACGATTTGCCTCTGTTTTCACATGAGCGCTCTTTTTCATATAATTATTCCAACTTAAACTAGCCACTTCAAAGCTCTTCCCCAAAATTAAAAATCTTTAATTCTGTCTGTTTGATTAACATTTTTGCCAACTACATTTTACTGGGTTTTTTGGGGTGCTACACATTCACCGGTTTTTCCTTAGGACTTTTTCTATTGCGTAAACTGATAATTTTCCACCATGCCTCGATGCAAAAGATCCAATATAGGTCAGCAAACAAATGCTGCGAAGAAAAGTAAACGTATGCGTGCAAATGAATCTGCCGAGGACTCCGCCAGGATGAGCTCTCTCAATGTACTTAGGATGGCTTCAGCGGGAAGAAGGGAAAGAGAAGAGCAGCGTTGTGATCGGTCAAAGCACATTGCTGCGGAACAAGCCGTCCAGAGCAACGAGCAACGTTCAGCACGCCGAACAAGAAATGCTTCCTCTACTGCTGCTGCACGATCTTCAGAGACTCCAGCACAATTTGCAGATCGACTTACAAGAGATGCTTCCTCAAGTGCTGCTACACAACGTGCAATTCGACATACAAGAGATGCCTCCTCATCCGCTGTTGCATGAGCTGCAGAGACTGCAGCACAACGCGGAGATCGACTTACAAGAGATGCTTGCAGCAACTGCTGCTGCACACGCTACGGAGACTACAGGAGAAAGACAACAACGGATGTTGCTCTATGCGGCAAACAGGAAAACATCAGGTAACCATACCCTTGTCCCCTTATTTAGTTCATTAGCGTAATCTTCACAGTGTGCTCTCCGTAAAGTGCGCCCCAATCTTGAGGTAGATACTACACTTTTCATCTTTTTTGCACAGGCCACACGTCAAATTTTTTGTTCAGATAATGTTGTACGTGCTACCCCTCGAAACAGCTGGTAAGCATACTCCTTCTCTTTATGCCATATCTTTAGGCTCAACCTTTCCATCTGCTAAACAGCGCATGTCAGCAGTTATGTGGTAAGGAAAAATAAACTCAATTTACTGCCAGTTTTTTACAGATCGACCTACCATTCCAATGGAACACAATGACAATGGTGTGGACGTATGACTCTGCATGTTCACTATTGCACTAAATAAATCAAACAATGCAGGGAACGTCTGCCATTAGGATTTCTTTTATTCAGTTCAGGGGTGCATTCATGAATGGTCTAATAACCAAAGAGGCATACTTAACAAACAGCTCCGGGCAACGCCGGGTACGCCTGCTAGTATATATATATATAGAGAGAGAGAGAGCAACAAAAAATATTTTGACACAAATGAAAATTAAATGTTGAAGTGAAACTAACGGTTTTTGTGTGTTCTTGAATGGCTTACACATATCTTCCATGTTGCAATTGTATATATATATATATACATTATCACTATGGACTCCGTGTGGGCAGTCATCTAAAAGTTTTTGTTCGTCATGATGCTGACATAAGTTCCTTGTCTTTCCTGATGAGAAGGCGGCATAATGCACCCTTTATTCCTTCGGAATTAAGAATATGCAGTCTTCGAAACATATGTCGAGAATAAAGGAATTTTGTTAAATCGTCGTTCGACTCCATTCTTTCATTTATTTATTTATATATATATATATATATATATATATATATGAAAAAATAGAAATGAACATCTAATTTTTAAAGTGGAAATATTATCAGAAACCCTAACCAAAAAGCAGAAAAGCAGACATCGGTTGTCTCTTTATAGACGAAGACCCCTTGCAATGGGAGGAGTGGAATCTCATAAGGCTGGAAAAACAATCAACAATTGGATTGTACCTTATAACAGTGCTCCGCAACTGGTATTCAAGGCGGCAAGCTGGCAAAAACGTTAGCACGCTGGGCGAAGTGCTTACCGGTAATTCGTCTGCCGTTACGTTCTGAGTTCAAATTCCGCCGAGGTCGACTTTGCCTTTCATCCTTTTGGGGTCGATAAATTAAGTACCAGTTAAGCACTGGGGTCGATATAATCGACTTAATACCTATGTCTGTCCATGTTTGTCCCCCTCTATGTTCAGCCCCTTGTGGGTAATAAAGAAATAGGTATTCAAGGCGGCGAGCTGGCAGAAACGTTAGCACGCTGGGCGAAGTGCTTAGCGGTAATTCGTCTGCCGTTACGTTCTGAGTTCAAATTCCGCCGAGGTCGACTTTGCCTTTCATCCTTTCGGGGTCGATAAATTAAGTACCAGTTACGCACTGGGGTCGATATAATCGATAATCGATTTAATCCGTTTGTCTGTTCTTGTTTGTCCCCTCTGTGTTTGGCCCCTTGTGGGTAGTAAAGAAATAGGTATTCCATGGCACACTGGTGTAATCTGAACATCCTTTTTTTCTCTATACATTTAGTTTATATCTTTAGTTCAGGTGTACTGCTGAATTTTGCCTTATAATGAAACTCTTTTAAGGACATCCGTCACTGTAACGTTGAAATCGATGCCTTAGTGAGGTCAGCTAAATATGCCATCAAGTACACACTGAAAAGAAATGACCAAGCTGTTGTTTAAATAAACTATGATTACGAAATTAGTCAATATCTAATCGGTTGGTACATTGGACCAGCCGAAGCAGTTACAGCTATTTTAGGATTGTCACTTCCTGAAAGAGCAACTGCAATAATGAAACAGAAAGTTCATCTTCCAGATGAACGAAGAATATTGCTCAGAAATGATGAGGATAAATATGGGTGTCAGTGAAAGACATATACTTTACTTACTTTTTACTCTTTTACTTGTTTCAGTCATTTGACTGCGGCCATGCTGGAGCACCGCCTGTAGTCGAGCAAATCGACCTCGGGACTTATTCTTTTGTAAGCCCAGTACTTATTCTATCGGTCTCTTTTTGCCGAACCGCTAAGTGACGGGGACGTAAACACACCAGCATCGGTTGTCAAGCAATGCTAGGGGGACAAACACAGACACACAAACACCACACACATACATATATATATATATAATATATAATATACATATATAATATATATATATTATATATATATATATATATATATATATATATATATATATGAAAAAATAGAAATGAACACTCTAATTTTTAAAGTGGAAATATTATCAGAAACCCTAACCAAAAAGCAGAAAAGCAGACAGCGGTTGTCTCTTATAGACGAAGACCCCTTGCAATGGGAGGAGTGGAATCTCATAAGGCTGGAAAAACAATCAACAATTGGATTGTACCTTATAACAGTGCTCCGCAACTGGTATTCAAGGCGGCAAGCTGGCAAAAACGTTAGCACGCTGGGCGAAGTGCTTACCGGTAATTCGTCTGCCGTTACGTTCTGAGTTCAAATTCCGCCGAGGTCGACTTTGCCTTTCATCCTTTTGGGGTCGATAAATTAAGTACCAGTTAAGCACTGGGGTCGATATAATCGACTTAATACCTATGTCTGTCCATGTTTGTCCCCCTCTATGTTCAGCCCCTTGTGGGTAATAAAAGAAATAGGATTCAAGGCGGCGAGCTGGCAGAAACGTTAGCACGCTGGGCGAAGTGCTTAGCGGTAATTCGTCTGCCGTTACGTTCTGAGTTCAAATCCGCCGACGAGGTCGACTTTGCCTTTCATCCTTTCGGGGTCGATAAATTAAGTACCAGTTACGCACTGGGGTCGAGATAATCGATAATCGATTTAATCCGTTTGTCTGTTCTGTTTGTCCCCTCTGTGTTTGGCCCCTTGTGGGTAGTAAAGGAATAGGTATTCCATGGCACACTGGTGTAATCTGTACTCCTTTTTTTCTCTATACATTTAGTTTATATCTTTAGTTCAGGTGTACTAATAAGTTTGCCTTATAATGATAAACTCTTTTAAGGACATCCGTCGCTGTAACGTTGAAATCGATGCCTAGTGAGGTCAGCTAAATATGCCATCAAGTACACACTGAAAGAAATGACCAAGCTGTTGTTTAAATAAACTATGATTACGAAATTAGTCCAATATCTAATCAGTTGGTACATTGGACCAGCCGAAGCAGTTACAGCTATTTTAGGATTGTCACTTCCTGAAAGAGCAACTGCAATAATGAAACAGAAAGTTCATCTTCAAGTGATGAAACGAATATTGCTCAGAAATGATGAGGATAAATATGGGTGTCAGTGAAAGACATAACTTTACTTACTTTTTACTCTTTTACTTGTTGTTTCAGTCATTTGACTGCGGACCATGCTGGAGCACCGCCTGTAGTCGAGCAAATCGACCCGGGACTTATTCTTTGTAAGCCAGTACTTATTCTATCGGTCTCTTTTTGCCGAACCGCTAAGTGACGGGGACGTAAACACACCAGCATCGGTGTCAAGCAATGCTAGGGGGACAAACACAGACACACAATCACACAGACATACATACATATAGATATATATTATACATATAATATATATATATATATATATATATTATATATATACATACATACATACATACGAACAGGTTTCTTTCAGTTTCTCTACCAAATCCACTCACAAGGCTTTGGTCGGCCCGAGGCTATAGTAGAAGACACTTGCCCAAGATGCCACGCAGTGGGACTGAACCCGGAACCATGTAGTTCACAAGCAAGCTACTTACCACACAGTCACTCCTGAGACGAAATTGACGAAATTCTTTTCATTGCGTGTCAATGATGAAAAACGCCGCCGCCGTGGTGATCTCATTCTCGCCCACAACATCATAAGCGGTAAGTGTAACCTCTCGAAAGAGCTGTTCTTCACTCCTGCTCCAGAGCGTCAGCTGCGGGGTCATTCCGAAAAGCTTTACCTGCGACGATTTCATCTAAATCGAAGGAGAGGAGCTTTCTCCGTCCAGGTTGCGGATCCGTGGAACAAGCTGCCAGAGGAGATGGTGAAGATGCCGACGACCGCTTTGTTCAAAGCCTCCCTTGACCTCAAGTGGCCTGAACTCTTTACATGAACACCACCCTGTACTTAACTCCATGTCCCCCTACATGGCCTTGCTATTTGCTTTTGAGCCAAATTAACTAACTAACTAACATGAATTTGCAGAAACATTACTTTGTGCTGAAGTACCCCATGTCTTTCACTTGGAATGGTAGGAACAAAGAATGGCAAAGAAGCAACCGAGGAAGAAAAAGTTGAAGGCCATTTGAACGGTTTTCAAAGAAGAAACATTCGGTCATGTTTATGTTGTCAAACCAAAGGTAGAACTGTATTATTTAAGAATTTTATTCCATCAAATACGAAATAGTATTTTTTTTTCCTTTGCTTTGACATTTTCAACTTGGAGTTGACTTGTTGTGACCCAGCGAGTCACGGGTACATATAATATACATACAAAAATGTGCGTGTACGTACGTACGTACATGCATACATACATACATACATACATACATGCATACATACATACATACATACATGCATACATACATGCATACATACGTACATGCATGCATACATACATACATACATACATACATACATACATACATACATACATACGTACATGTATGCATACATACATACATACATACATGCATACATACGTACATGCATGCATACATACATACATACATACATGCATACATACATACATACATACATACATACATACATTCATGTATACATACATACGTACATACATGCATACATACATACATACATACATACATATACATACATACATACATGCATGCATGCATGCATACATACATACATACATACATGCATACATACATACATACATACCGAAACACCTCTTACCCCAGTCTGTCATTCTAGTCTTCAAACAGGGAAACAGATCCCTCACAGTCAACTATCGCCCAATCTCAACCCTCCCCATATCATTAAAATGTTTGAAAGGATGGTGAGATCAAGGATCCCGGAGAGCCACAATCTCCTAAATTCAAACCATCATGGCTTTCGCTGCTGCAGGGACTGTCTAACACAGCTCTTACACCATATCGATGATATCCTTAAAGCCTTGGGGTCAGGTTCGAACTCATATATATCATATATCTTGACTTCATTAAAGCGTTCGACAGAGTCGACCATAATATCCAACTGTCAAAGTTGTCAAATGTTGGAATCCGTGGAAAAACTACTGCACTGGATTGAGTATTTCCTGGAGAACAGAACACATCATGTTTTGATCGGTTGAATCCACTCAAGCCCAGCAAAAGTCACCAGTGGTGTCTCTCTGGGGACTGTCTTGGGTCCGCTTCTCTTTACAGTCTGTATAAACGATATTTCAAGAATCATCAAACAACGCAAAGTGAAAATATTCGGCGAAAATTTTCCAGAAAATTATTATCGGAGAAGACCAAACTGGACTCCAGTCTGATCTATCTGCTGTAAGTCAATGGACAGACAAAAACAAAATACGACTAAATGAGAGAAAATTTGAGCTGATGCATTTTGGGAAAAAGACTATGCTAAAACAATCCATATTCCCTTCTTTCAGGGGAATCACTCACAGCATCAAATAATATCAGAGACATAAGAGTAATTTTTGACAACAATCTCAGCTGGAATGCCCACATCAACAATAAGGTCGATATAGCTCGTAAGATGAGTTTCTGGATCCTAAGAACCTTCCGGTCCAGAGGACAAGGTGTCATCATTCCTCTTTATATAAACACACCAGCATTGTATGTAGTAAAGAAATAAGAATGTGTCTTATAAAACATCTTTTACTCTTAGTGTTACTCTCTTTGCTCTTTTACTTTTTCAGTCATTTGACTGCGGCCATGATGGAGCACCGCCTTTAGTCGAGACCAAATCGACCCCGACTTATTCTTTTTAAGCTCAGTACTATTCTATCGGTCTCTTTTGCCGAACCGCTAAGTTACGGGACGTAAACACCCCAGCATCGGTGTCAAGCAATGCTAGGGGGACAAACACAGACACACAAAACACCCAAACGCAATATATACATATATACGACGGGCTTCTTTCAGTTTCCGTCTACCAAATCCACTCACAAGTCTTAGGTCAGCCCGAGGCTATAGTAGAAGACACTCGCCCAAGATGCCACGCAGTGGGACTGAACCCGGAACCATGTGGTTGGTAAGCAAGCTACTCACCACACAGCCACTCTTGCGCCTATCATAAATTTTATAGGTAAAATATTTTGGGGGGAACGTATAACGATTTATAACATTGTTATTGTGGGAAATTATTGCTCTGCTTTATGCGTTCCGTTCACTCAAAATGGATGCAACTCGTGAAAGAGGGAGAGCCAGGAAGACGTGGGACGAAGCACTAAAGAAGGACCTCAGTAGGATGACCCTTTGGGACGAGATGACAAAGGGCTGAGATACCTTACACCTTGCTGTGCTCGAAAAGACCCGTCCACCACAGCAGAAGTGTTAAGGCCACTCCCGCGCCGAATAGCTTATTTACAAGGACTTAGGGATTTAAACAAAACAACACCGGTTATCAAGCAGGGACTCACACACACACACACACACACACGTAAACATAGATTGTATGTATGTGTGTATGTATGCATGTATGTATGAATGTATGTATGTATGTATGTATGTATGTATGTATGTATGTATGTATGTATGTATGTAGTATGTAGTATGTATGTATGTATGTATGTATTGTATGTATGTTGTGTATGTATTATGTATGTATGCATGTATGTATGGTGTATGTATGTATGTGTGTATGTATGTATTTATGTGTGTATGTATGTATGTGTGTATGTATGTATGTATGCATGTATACTTGTATGTATGTATGTATGTATGTATGTGTGTATGTATGTATGTATGTATGTATGAATGTATGTATGTATGTATGTGTGTATGTATGTATGTATGTATGTATGTATGTGTGTATGTATGTACATACGATGGGCTTCTTCCAGTTTCCATCTACCAGATCCACTCACAAGGCTTTGGTCGGCATGAGGCTATTGAAGAAGACACTTGCCCATGGTTCCACGTCATGGGACCGAACCCGGAACCATGTGGTTGGGAAGCAAACTTCTTACCGCACAGCCAATCCTGCGCCCACACAGCCAAATATGCAAGCAGACACACACACACACACACGCACACACACGCACGCACACGCACAGAGCCAGTGTCCCATAAAATGCGCTCGTGACAGTGTTAGGTTAAAAGCACCCAGCACGCAGCGTAAAGTGGCTTGTGCCTGCGTGTATGTGCGTGCGTGCGTGCGTGTGTGTGTGTGTGTGCGTGTGCGTGTGCGTGTGTGTGTGTGTGTGTGTGTGTGTCTGCTTGCATATTTGGCTGTGTGGGCGCAGGATTGGCTGTGTGGTAAGAAGTTTGCTTCCCAACCACATGGTTCCGGGTTCGATCCCATGACGTGGAACCATGGGCAAGTGTCTTCTTCTATAGCCTCGTGCCGACCAAAGCCTTGTGAGTGGATCTGGTAGATGGAAACTGGAAGAAGCCCATCGTATGTACATACATACATACATACATACATACATACACACATACATACAATCTATGTTTACGTGTGTGTGTGTGTGTGTGTTTGTCCCTGCTTGATAACTGGTGTTGTTTTGTTTAAATCCCTAAGTCCCTGTAAATAAGCTGTTCGGCAAAAGAGATCGATAGAATAAGTACCAGGCATTGTTAAATTAAGCCCTTCACCACAGTGCCCCAGCATGAGAGTGTCCCAATGACTGAAACCAAAAATAGAAGACAAGGTGTGTGTGTGTGTGGTGTGTTGATGGATGTATAGACGCAGGCGTCACTGTGTTGCCCCTCGGTCAAGCAAAAGGGATTTGGTGGACGGAAACTGAAAGAAACCCGTGTGTATATGTGTATTCCACCACCGCTTGATAACCGGTATTGATATGTTAAAAAAAGGCGTCCGAGTTGGCTGAAACGTTAGCACGCCGGGCGAAATGCGCAGCCGTATTTCGTCTGCTGTTACGTTTGAGTTCCAATTCCGCCGAGGTCGACTTTGCCTTCATCCTTTCGGGGTCGATAAATTAAAGTACCAGTTACAAACTGGGTCGATGTAATCGACTTAATCCGTTTGTCTGTCCTTGTTTGTCCCTTCTATGTTTAACCCCTTGTGGGCAGTAAAGGAAAGTAACTTAGTGTTCCGGCAAAAGAAGGCGATAGAATAAGTGGAGGCTGACAGTGGGGAAATCGATTCGTTCGACTAAAATTCTTCTAGGCGGTGCCCCAGCATGACCGTAGTCTAATGAGTGAAACAAGTAATATATATATATATATATATAATATATATATATATATATATATATATTATATTATATATTATATATATATATATATATATATATATTATATATATAGGCGCGGGGAGTGGCTGTGTGGTAAGTAGCTTGTTTACAAACCACATGGTTCCGGGTTCAGTCCCACTGCGTGGCACCTTGGGCGAGTGTCTTCTGTTATAGCCTCGGGCCCACCAATGCCTTGTGAGTGGGTTTGGTCGACGGAAACTGAAAGAAGCCCGTCGTATATGTGTATATATATATATATATATATATATATGTATGTGTTTGTGTGTCGGTGTTTGTCCCCCTAGCATTGCTTGACAACCGATGCTGGTGTGTTTACGTCCCCGTAACTCAGCGGTTCGGCAAAAAAGACCGATAGAATAAGTACTGGGCTTACAAAGAATAAGTCCCGGGGTCGAGTTGCTCGATTAAAGGCGGTGCTCCAGCATGGCCGCAGTCAAAATGACTGACGGAAACAAGTAAAAAGAGAAAAAAATATATATATATATATATATATATATACAATATATACAATATATATATACAATATATATATATATATATATATATATATATATATACATATCTATATATATACATATATATATATAATATATATATATACATATATATATATATATTATACATATACAAAAGATTATATATATATGTTATATATATAGTAAAAAGATTATATATATACATATATATATATCTTTTTCTCTCTCTCTCCATATATATACATATATATATATATATATATATATATAGATATATATATATATATAATATATATATATATAAAGCATCTTCAGCCCGCCCAGTTTCTACAAAAATACATTCACTTTACAATAAAACAAAAGCCCGACTGAACATCCCACAACCAAGATCGTGTTTGTTTTTTGACACAACTCTCAAAAAGTTAGGTTTAATAAAGGCATTAATTGGCAAAAAAATTTAAAATGTTTAATATTAATAATAGCTAAAAAAGGGAAAAAATGATAATAATGATTTTAAAGACTTACTTTAATGCTTTAATTAAGTTGTTGTGGTTATCGTCAAGAAATGTTCTCATGTCCATCGGAATGGACGGATCTGCTAAATTTAAATCGACAATCACATGTTTACCATTGTGCACCGTTTCAACACCAAGTGCTTTCTTTTTATTACCGTTGCACCGTCTTTCGAACTGCACAAACTTCATCGTTCCAGATGTGGCCGAAGAACAGAAGAGAGAAAAGAGGAGAGACCCGTGCCTGTCGCTGTCGCTTCGAAATAAACAATAATTGCCACCACGATTACGATGACGACGACGACGACCAAAGGTTATCAGTGTGGTGGTGGTGGTGGTGGTGGTGGTGAACCTGGGAATCACTACTAAAGATGGTAACGATAGTAGCGAGGACACTCGTATCATTGCTTTTAATTGCTAGAAATAACAGCCTAGTCCTGCTTGTTTTTACAACAATAAGCACATTGACCGGTCACAATAGTTTTTTTTTACCGTTTCACATTGAATAAGTGTGTGTCTGTGTGTCTGTGTGTTTATTATATACGGAGCGAGCACGCCGGGCGAAATGCGTAACCGTATTTTGTCTGCCGTTACGTTCTGAGTTCAAATTCCGCCGAGGTCGACTTTGCCTTTCATCCTTTCGAGGTCGATAAATTAAGTACCAGTTGCGCACTGGGGTCGATGTTATCGACTTAATCCCTTTGTCTGTCCTTGTTTGTCCTCTCTGTGTTTAGCCCCTTGTGGGTAGTAAAGAAATATATATACGGAGCGAGGTGTACGGCTTGTGCGTGTATACGTACTATACAATCGGGTGTACGTACTATACAATCGGGTGTACGTACTATACAATCGGGTGTTCGTCTGGGTGGGGGGTGGATATCGACTTTGTAAATGTGAAACTGCTGCACAACTAATACTACTACTGCTGTTGCTACTACCACTACTACTACTACTACTACTGCTGCTGCTGCTGCTACTACTACTACTACTACTACTGCTGCTGCTACTACTACTACTACTACTCTACTACTACTACAACTAATACTACTGCTGCTGCTGCTGCTGTTACTACTACTACTACTACTACTAACATCCGACGAGAGCGCAAACAACAACCCTGTTCTCATCACCACCTCAACCACCACCACCACCACCACCATCATTCTTATTACTACGACTACTAACATTACTGCTACTACTACTACAACTACCAGTACAACTACTACTGCGGCTACCCCACCACCACCACCACCACTACTAAAAACAATACAACTTTCACCACCACCATCACCATCAAAACCTCTATCTAATAAGAAGGCTATGGGTTGGTACAATCAGTTGAGTGTCTGTCAAAACATCTCCAGCATTTACTAACAGACAGAAGCTTACGTTCTGAGTTCAAATTTTGCCAGGGTCAATTTGGTGTTCCTTCGGTATTGGTCTACAGAGCGTTGGTGTGGGGAGACGACATCATTTAACCGTTTTCTTCAGCCCAGCCTCTGCATCTGTCAATTAGCAGGAATGGCGTTGTATACCAATACCGAAGGCTTGCCGTCAGTTTTACCGTTTGTGTTTAGCGACTGATGAAATAGAATACCCGTTGGTAGAGGTATTGAGGGTTACGTGGGGGGGGGGGGCAGTTTTTTTAAATAATTTCCACGTAATGAAACACTTTTAAACTTCGTATACTGGTAGAATGTGTTTATAAAACATCTTTTTCTCTTGGCTTTATTGAGAAAATTCTACAGTTTGTAAGATATTTGTTGTTGTTTTTTTCTTCAATTTCTGAAATTTCAACCAATCAATGACGTCTATTGAGGTGAAAACATTCCGTGTCGTATGAACATGTTTAAGAAACAGATTGGGTTTATTTACATTTCTGAAGAAAAATTGATACTCCTCCTCCCACCCCTAACCCTAACCCCAACCCTAACTCTAACCTTACCCTAAAACAGATTGAAATGCAATAGATCGATACTAGGGTCCTAATTATGGGTGACAATTTCATATGACACCGCTAGAAAAAACTGCCGTTCAAACCGAAAAGATCCTATGTTTGGGTGTCATTATAAGACTGTAAAGCAGTGGTTCCCAAGGTGGGGCCTGAGAAAATTCAGGTGGGGCGCGGGGCATAGACGTGGGCTGTGAAAATATTTGTACATGACGAGCGGTCATCGAGTGGACTTGGGAAAAGGTGGGGCGTAAAAACTTTTGCTATGAAAAAGTGGGGCGCCGGGAAAAAAGGTTGGGAAACACTGCTGTAAAGGGTTAATACGGAGAAATATACCACGGTATTTAGGCGTCTTTCCGTTTACTAAATACAAATATGATAGGATATCACTACGTAGAAGAGTCGAAAATCTGGATCTTTTCCCTTTGAACGGCAAATCGAGGAATTAATTTTCTGTAACTAAAACGAAATATACACCGCCGATAGTTGTTGTTGTTGACAAACAACAGCAGTAATTTTATTCAGCTGAATACACGTCATTGATTGGTTGAAATTACCGAAATAAGACAACTTTAACACGAAATAACTTTGGAAATATAAACTTTTATCAACAACACATAGGCGCAGGAGTGGCTGTGTGGGAAGTAGCTTGCTAACCAGCCACATGGTTCCGGGTTCACTCCCACTGCGTGGCACCTTGGGCAAGTGTCTTCTGCTATAGCCCCGGGCCGACCAATGCCTTGTGAGTGGATTTGGTAGACGGAAACTGAAAAAAGCCTGTCGTATATATGTATATATATATAAGTGTGTGTGTATATGTTTGTGTATCTGTGTTTGTCCCCCTAGCATTGCTTGACAACCGATGCTGGTGTGTTTACGTCCCCGTAACTTAGCGGTTCGGCAAAAAAGACAGATAGAATAAGTACTGGGCTTACAAAGAATAAGTCCCGGGGTCGATTTGCTCGACTAAAGGCGGTGCTCCAGCATGGCTACAGTCAAATGACTGAAACAAGTAAAAGAGTAAAAGAGAGTAACACTAAGAGTAAAAGATGTTTTATAAGACACATTCTTATTTCTTTACTACGTACAAGGGGCTGCACACAGAGGGGACAAACAAGAACAGACAAACGGATTAAGTCGATTACATCGACACCAGTGCGTAACAGGTACTTATTTAATCGACCCCGAAAGGATGAAAGGCAAAGTTGACTTCGGCGGGATTTGATCTCAGAACGTAGCGGCAGACGAAATACCTATTTCTTTACTACCCACAAGGGGCTAAACACCGAGGGGACAAACAAGGACAGACAAACGGATTAAGTCGATTACATCGACACCAGTGCGTAACTGGTACTTAATTCATCGATCCCGAAAGGATGAAAGGCAAAGTCAACCTCGGCGGAATTTGAACTCAGAACGTAACGGCAGACGAAATACGGCTACGCAGTTCGCCCGGCGTGCTAACGTTTCTGCCAGTTCGCCGCTTTTTTATATGACACAGTCTACCAGTGTCCGAGTGTTTGAAAGTGTTTAGTTACAAAAAAATTAATTTCTCGATCTGCCGTTCAAAGGGAAAAGATCCGAAAATCTTTCATCAGCTGGAACAAATAAATCCTTTATTTTAGTAGGGACAAATTTAATTTACACCGCATTACTAGTAATTAAGTGTTCCGTCGGAAGGCGAAGCAGGTGCTTGTTGTGGCTTTTTAATTAATTCTCTCATCATGTCACAAAACAGAACTGATTCACTAGAAAAAGAATTTTCCATGGAGATTCTGGAGATGTTTAAAAACATTAGAAGGACATTTGGTAAACGTTTCGATATAGAAGGGGAATTTATACCTAAAGCAAAGGAAAAACTTAATATATCCTCGGAAACATTTTCCTCTAATTACGATGTTCACGACGAGATTTTTAAGACTATGTATCGTTCCGTTTCCAATGACAAAGACAAAGCCGAAAATCTGATTTCAATTCTAAAGGAAACCGGCTATTCTGACTTGGCTTGTCTCCTCAAGTCGTATCCTGTATTCGAACCTCATTTCCTTTTGTTAATCATCGACGAAAAACAGGACAAGAAGGAAGTTGATGAGTTAAGTAAACTTTTTGAGTCTATGAAATTTACTGTTGTTGTTAAAACAGTAAATGAATTGGAAAACGATATCAAAAATAAATGTGGTATCGACACAGATGGTATCTTTTTGCTATTCATTTTGTTTCAGATTGACCGAAAAGAAACCGAATTGTCCGTTGGCAAAATAATTGAACATTTCTGTCTTAAAAACACACCGAAATTATTTCTTATTAATAGCGAAAGGGTTACTTCTGAATCTAAGAAAAATAATTCCTCGAACAACGACGATGCTAATAATAATCCAGGGAATACTTCGCAGACAGGCAAGTCTTGTTCTACCCGTAGTGGAGAACAAACTGATAACACGGATGGTAGCACCAAGAAGGAGAATTCGGGAAAAAATAGTGGAGAAACAGAATGTTGTGAGAAAGATGATCTTTTTGTGGTTCGCATTTTTTACGAAGATAATAGCCAGAGTTTCGTTAAGTTTCTGGTTCAAGTTTTCCAAAACTACGCAAAAAACGAAGAAAACAAACAATTCTACCGTTTTGAACATATGTTGTGTGATATTAATCGCAACTTAAATCAAGGAATGGTTTCTGCTTGTTGGATACCAAAAAAACATTTAATTTTTTATGAGCGTTAGAAATGTTTAAACGATTGGAGAGGATATCTCGCGGTCAAACTAAACCCTTTGACCAGGTCATAAAAACAAAAAGGTATAATTGTAGTATTTAACCGATAAAAACAGATTCAATCCAGAGTGATGGATTGCCAGTGCTATTAAATGATTTTTTTTTTTTATCATAGTATGGAAAGAATAAGATGTATAATTTTTCTGTATCATTTCTTTTCCTTGTAATGGAAAATCCATCCCTAAATCAACTTTTGTCTTAAATCAGAAATTGAACCCCTCCTATTTAATTCGTCGTAACTATAATTTTACTTTGTACATTTAATTTGCCAAGTAAGTTTGTCTTGTAGAAAATGTTAATTTAAAGGTATATCGTGACTGGAGGCAATGAACTTGGTTGAGCTCTGTTTGAAAATACCCCCAAAAAAAATAAAACAAAAAGGTGACGACGTGTAAAGTGTTACTACAATTATACCTTAATATATTTATATATCAATTATAGGTACTACTAGCGAATTATATGTTTATTATATAATTATATATTTATTTGGCAATCTTTCGTCTCTAGTAGACCTTTCCGTCGATTTCCGTAAAAAAAATTTTTTTTTTACATATGGGCTTGCGGGAACTTTTGAAGTAATGAGAGCGAAAGAGACTAAGAGAAAGCGATTGTATGACGAGGGAAGTTCTTTTGAAGTTACCGTGCATGGGAAGCATTGATGCACATGTGTGTGTTTGATGGGGTGTGGGAGACAGACAGTATGTTGTGTAAGTGAAGTGCTTCTGTTAGTGTGTGTGAAGAGACAGAGATAACTGAAATTTTTTACTCGGTGTATGTGTATATTACTTCAAAAGTTCCCGCAAGCCCATATGTAAAAAAAAAAAAAATTTTTACGGAAATCGACGGAAAGGTCTACTAGAGACGAAAGATCGCCATTTATTTTTTTGTAAGATTGAGAAAATCGAACTTGTTTGTAAAAAAAGAAATTGTACTTGGGACATGAGTTTGCAACCCGGAAGTAAATTTCGTTCTCGCCACCAAATCTGCTTTTGGTTTTATGATGCAAACTGCCTGGGTGGATTTCTGAATTAAGCATTCTATAAAACCCCTCGACCGTTCCATTCGATCCCCTGACCCCAATGTTTGTTTTGTCTGTCCCTATATCGTCCCCTCTTTTTCTTAACCTTATATGGTGAATAAAGAAATTGTTTTTATTTTGGTGAATTTTCAGAAACTTTTTGCAAAAATTCGAATTTTGCTTTTTTAAAAATTGCTCTTTGCTTGGGTCCTCTACAAGAAACTGCTTTGATCACCCTTCTTCTCATACTTTAACTCTTTATACCCTATCATGAAGCTGACACCTCACTTATTCCAGGATTGGTAGTTCAGCCACAAGCTGTTGCTGTGTTTTTTTTGGGGTGTTTTTTCTGGATTTACTGAAAACGGCCCTTTATAGAGATTGCTATTTCATTTGCTTTACAATGACAAAAGTTTTCTACATCACATGTACAAAATAGTGTGAAATATAGACAAACAATAGCCGGTGAATGTTTTAATATGTCTAATGCTGATGACTCTCCCCAAATATAGCTATATATATATTCATACGAATGTAAAAAAAATTGCACATTTATATATAATATTTTTCGTATTATGAATTTGATAATGAATCAACAAATTTTGAAATTTTCTGATTCAGTGAACAAAATCTTATACGGTGTAAAAAAATATTTTATATCAACTTGTATCTTGTATTTAAATCTTGTTTGTTAATAAATTTTTATTTACTGAAAAATGGTTGTAGTTGCTGCTGTACTTGAAAATGTAACATCAATGTGGTAAGCTGAGAAGTTTAATCCTTTATAATGTTTAAACCAGCCATATCCAGCCAAAATATTCTACCTGTTTTATGTTCAAACTAGTCAGATATGGTCATTCATAGCTACCTCATTGTGTCATTTTTGAAAATAAACAATCACATCATTGAAATCTCAAAGCCATGAAATGATGCAAGATTAATTTTACATGGTGTAAATACATAAGCTTTACATTCGACACAATAATCTGAATGCTAAAGATATACTCACAAGCACACCTGCACAGGTGAGAAACCATATCACTGTGATATCTGTGGTAAATCATACTCTCCCAAAATTAACTTCCTATTTCATTGCATTGGGCAAATTAAAAAAAAAAAAAAGTTGGCTGAAAAGCAGGGATCCAGCCGGAGGGAAGCATAAAAGACCCTCATCTTCTGAGAGTCAAATGTAGGAGCTGATATATTATTGTGCCAATTCCCTGCAAATTTTAGCATCTCATTCAACCTCCTGCATCCCATCACTTGTGAAAATGTATTTCTTTACTACCCACAAGGGGCTAAACATAGAGGGGACAAACAAGAACAGAAAAACGGATTAAGTCGATTATATCGACCCCAGTGCGTAACTGGTACTTATTTAATCGACCCCGAAAGGATGAAAGGCAAAGTCGACCTCGGCGGGATTTGAACTCAGAACGTAGCGGCAGACGAAATACCTATTTCTTTACTACCCACAAGGGGCTAAACATAGAGGGGACAAACAACTGGTACTTATTTAATCGACCCCGAAAGGATGAAAGGCAAAGTCGACCTCGGCGGGATTTGAACTCAGAACGTAGCAGCAGACGAAATACCTATTTCTTTACTACCCACAAGGGGCTAAACATAAAGGGGACAAACAAGGACAGACAAAGGGATTAAGTCGATTACATCGACCCCCGGTTGGAAACTGGTACTTTATTTATCGAACCCCGAAAGGATGAAAGGCAAAGTCGACCTCGACGGAATGGTCGACAATGGCCCCAGTGTACAGGCTGTCCCAGAATTAACTATTTATTTCAGTTAAATTGGACGATTGAGGGTCTTTCCTGCCTCTCTCCAACTGGATCCCTGCCTTTTCAGCCATTATTAATTAATTAGGATACCAGAACAAATAGATTTAGGAATCTTATGTCGATCTGTTACTGAAATTTTTCATCACGTACTCTCTCTATATATAACTACAAATTTCAAATCTATCCTTAGTAGAAACACAATATGAAGACACTTTGTAGTAGAAGACACTCTGCTAACAGAATGCATTCTTGAAGTTCAGCTAAACTATTGCTCCATTCTGTGGCTGGAGGAAGAGAAAATGATTTCAGTCAAATTGACAAAAACAGCTGAGTGGAAATAACGCACGTTGTCATGGTAGCAATGAAATATCACTCAGAGTTACTTCCCTTAGAAATAAAAATATTTCCTTCCAACCCGTTTGGAGGTCGTTCTTGTTCTTCTTCGACCAGATCACTTCTATAATAATAAAAATGAGATTTTTGTATACAGTGCTCAGGTGCACCACAACTTGTCAGAAAGTGCATATAAAGTACATGCAGCAATGTAGAAATGTCTGGAAAGCGAACAATGTATGAGTCAGATACATGCTTGTGTGTGTATGGAGGGGAGAAAATCAAGTGTAGTATTGGCGAATCTCAGGAAGCATGGAAGTGTTCTGTTAGAACATTTTTCCACTTCTCTGATATTGCCTTTGGGGTTTTGGTCCCTTTTTTTTCTCCTCTAGAGTTGTTACATTCACTCGTAAGCAGATTTGCCCACAAAACCTCCAGCTTCAACTTTAACGATGAGAACCTTGACCCGGAAGTTCGCTTCCCTCAGACTGGCTTTTTTTCTCCGTCTTGAACACGTCTGCTTCTTCAATTCTGCTTTCAAACGGGTGTTTTGTTGATCCTGTCACCTGTACCACCCAAAAAACTTCCTTCCCGCGACCCCTATGGCATAGCTGTTCCTATTTCATTATGTCAACGATGATGATGATAATGTGTGTGTGTGTGTGTATGTATGGCACACTTTTTAGCTTGTCTACCAAATCCACTCACGAGGCTTTGGTTGGCCCTAGGCTATAGTAGAAGACACTTTGCCCAAAGTGCCATGCAGTGGGACTGAACTCAAAACCACATGGTTGGGAATCTTAGTAAATTCAATATTTGTTTATTGTATTAACCAAGGTGACTCCCTCCACCCACTTCCCAGTTCAAAAAATGAGTAATCTGGAAAGAGTTGCCAACTAAAGGTTCTCAAAAGTAAATTTAATTCTATTGAAAAACAAAAGCAACTCTATTATCTTAGTGAAAACACTTGTTCAATGAAAATCTGTTGCTCTGTTCAAATGAGCCAGGATTTTCTAAGAATAGAAATTCCATTCATATGAATCTTCTTTACTTCCTCTCTCTCTTTGTTTTTTCTTAGTCCCTTGCTGCAACCTATTTTGATAATATAAGGTTGTCCCAAAAGTTCGTAGAAAGTCTTGGAAAATAATGGTCTTTATTTTGAGGAATAATTTTTGTTGTTTTTGTTAGTAAAAATTCAATTTTCGCAAGTGTTTACGAACTTTTGGGACAACCTAATATATTGTTAGTTTTTGTTTTAAAAAATTAGCATTTTTTAATCTTACAACGCGAGATATTCAGCAACAGTACTTTGGAGTAAAGATTGTTTGCCAACATAACACAGGATTTAGGACGAATGTTGCTGTAATTTAGCCCCAGGAGATATCATCTTCAGCTGGCTATATGACACGATCTGTGTCCTTATATTTTTGAATAAGAGAATCGAACACCCTAACTCAGCTCAAAACAATGTGTATCGTGATTTCCGGGTTATTTCCCTTCATCAGCTGGAGACAATGTCTCCTGGGGCTAAATTACAGCAACATTCATCCTAAACTAGGATTGCCATGTTATGTTGGCAAACAATCTTTACTACAAAGTATTGTTGCTGAATATCTCGCGTTGTCATGTTTAAAAATAGTAGTTTTTTAATTTATAGATCAGTGACTAGTTGTCACTTTGAAAACTATATATTTCAAATGGGAATTTGGCAGCGCCACCTCTAGCCAAACAGTTATTCTGTGCTGATGAAGGGAAATAACCCGGAAATCACGATACACAGATATTTTTTTGAGCTGAGTGGGGGTGCTAGATTCCCTTGTTCGAAAATATAAGGACACAGATCGTGTCGTATAGCCAGCTGGAGACGATGTCTCCTGGGGCTAAATTACAGCAACATTCGTCCTAAACCAGGACTGCAATGTTATGTTGGCAAACAATCTTTACTACAGTTTTTTTTTTTTTTTTTTAATCAGCTGGTTATTTCTATCCTGTACAAGTACTTAACATGCCCAGGGCAAGTGTAATCTTTGGCCAGAAGTCTCTTGGAATCATTATCACCGACTCGGTGGACAAGGAAAAAGGACAAGGAATTAGGTGGTTCTTCACTTATAGGAAAGAATTATTTTGTGCAAATTTTTTTGCCCCAACCCTCTGCCTTTTCCAGTCAGTTTTCAGTCTGTACAACCTTGTGTGCTCTTCGTGATGGAGTGGATGCTGGTAGTAGAGCTAGAGTTTTTCAGTTGTAGATTTGAGTGAAGTAAGAAGAAGAACAAGTTATGGGGGTGGGCTGAAATGTGAACAGACTGACTATGAAGGAGTGATGCTAGAGCTGTGAAGTCTGGCTTGTATTTATTTCAGATCTCCATATTAATAACTGCATCGTTTCTTTCCAGCTAAACTGAAAATCTCACTGTTCAAAGAAGACCTCGAAAGAACTCGTGTCAACTTGTCTTTAAAATCAACAAAGTTTGGCATCGTGGTGTTACTAAATACCTGCAGAAAAATGGTTTAGCCCCATAAGGCAGTGGTTTTCAACCAGGGTTCCGCGGAACCTTAGGGTTCCGCCAGCACAGTCTAGGGGTTTCGCAAGAAGTTACAAAACTGCTAAAATCGGCAGTAATTTTTAATTCTCCTGTGCAGATACGTGTGCATAAGACTATTAAATTATTGCACGGGGGTTCCTCGAGCCAGTGGAATGTTTCCTTGGGGTTCCGCTCCAGCAAAAAGTTTCAAAAGCACTGCCATAAGGACATTCAAGCTGATATGGTTGCTACATTAGGGGATGACCATTTCAGCTTTATCAATAGTGCAAATGTGGACAGCTGAATTTTGGAGGATCAGAATCGAAATCGATGAATGGAAATTGCAGATTTGTTACCAGTGCCGGTGGCATGTAAGAGAACCTTCCGTTTCGCGACCGTTGCCAGCACCGCCCCGACTGGCCTTGTGCCGATGGCACGTAAAAAGCACCATCCGTTCGTGTCCGTTGCCAGCCTCGCCTGGCCCTCGTGCCGGTGGCACATAAAAAGCACCATCCGTTCGTGGCCGTTTGCCAGCTCTGTCTGGCACCTGTGCGGGTAGCACGTAAAAATCACCCACTACACTCACGGAGTGGTTGGCGTTAGGAAGGGCATCCAGCCGTAGAAACACTGCCAGATTTGACTGGGCCTGATGCAGCCTTCTGGCTTCACAGACCCCAGTTGAACCGTCCAACCCATGCTAGCATGGAAAACGGATGCTAAACGATGATGATGATGAAAGGAGAATTTTGAAGATGACTCAACGTCTGGAGGTCCTGCAACTGCCATGATTGTGTTTACCACGTGGTAATGGATGGCAGATGATTGACTACAAATCAATTAGTCTATGCTATTAGCATCTCCTGTAAAAGAATTGAGAATATTCTTCACAATTGGAAGCAATCCATCGGTTACGGCGATGAGGGTTCTGGTTGATCCGAATCAATGGAACAGCCTGCTCATGAAATTAACGTGTAAGTGGCTGAGCACTCCACAGACGTGCATCCTTAACGTAGTTCTCGGGGATATTCAGCGTGACACAGAGAGTGACAAGGCCGGCCCTTTGAAATACAGGTACAACAGAAACAGGAAGTAAGAGTGAGAGAAAGTTGTGGTGAAAGAGTACAGCAGGGATCACCACCATCCCCTGCCGGAGCCTCGTGGAGCTTTTAGGTGTTTTCACTCAATAAACACTCACAACGCCTGGTCTGGGAATCGAAACCGCAATCCTATGACCGCGAGTCCGCTGCCCTAACCACTGGGCCATTGCGCCTCCATTCTTCACAATAAAGTTGGCATGATGAAGGTTTCTGCTCAATAGATGCCACATTTTCTGACACCTGATCAAAGGTACACCAGGTTGATCACACCATGGGAAAACCTGACATTTTTTTCAGGCAGATCCAGCTGGTATCCTTACCCTGGATGAGTGTTGGATTCATCACTTTGAGCCAGAGACAATCCATGCAGTGGAAACACCCCTCCTCACCTGCTCCAAAGAAGTCAAAGGTCATTTCATCTGCAGGGACGTTGATGGTCTCTGTTTTTGGGGATGCAAAAGGCATTACACTCTCAATGGACAGTACTGTGTCAACTTGCTGAGACAGTTACAAAAGACTATCAACACCAAACAACCAGATAAACTGGTTGCTCTGGTTGTGTGACTGGCTCTAAACTGGTTGATCATCGTCCCCATTGTCCTGATTTGGCTCCATCTGACCATCATTTGCT
Source organism: Octopus sinensis (assembly GCF_006345805.1). NCBI lineage: Eukaryota > Metazoa > Mollusca > Cephalopoda > Octopoda > Octopodidae > Octopus > Octopus sinensis. The sequence goes on along the minus strand of NC_043018.1, from coordinate 19,189,158 downwards.
CCCCAACATGGACAAAACACTTGACTGGGAACCAGTATCACAATGAAGATGATGACCTCCTATCTGCTGTTGATGACCTTTTTTTCGACCAATGCAAAGCTTCTTCACCAATAAGATCCAAGCAGTGCAACACCAATGGAAGAAGTGTGTGGACCGCAAGGGAGACAGTGCTGAATCATAAAACAACATTTGGTCATTTTCCATGAGTATCTTGGTCAGCCTATGAACTTTTCAGCCAACCTCATATTAGTTGTTCACATTTACTCTTTTACTTGTTCAGTCATTTGACTGCGGCCATGCTGGAGCACCGCCTTTAATCGAGCAACTCGACCCCAGGACTTATTCTTTTGTAAGTCCAGTACTTATTCTATCGGTCTCTTTTGCCGAACTGCTAAGTGACGGGGACGTAAACACACCAGCATCGGTTGTCAAGCAATGCTAGGGGAACAAACACAGACACACAAACACACACATATTCATATATATGACAGGCTTCTTTCAGTTTCCATCTACCAAATCCACTCACAAGGCATTGGTCGGCCCGGGGCTATAGCAGAAGACACTTACCTAAGATGCCACGTAGTGGGACTGAACCCGGAACCATGTGGTTGGTAAACAAGCTACTTACCACACAGCCACTCCTGCGCCTAAAACTTAGGAATTTCTACATGAAAAACCTACTTAAATAACACATCTTGGTCTAGGATTAATGCCTGCATTCTCTTCTTATTGATCCTCCCATGCTCTGCTTGAATTATCTGTTGTGTAACATACCAAGTACTCATTTCTTAATCTTTAATCTAATCCTTAATCATTGCACTGACTTTAATTTTGTTTGTCTTGCCATTGTTATGAAAAGAAACCCAAAAAATCACCAAAGATACCCTGCAAAGTGGTCGGCTTTAGAAAGGGTATCCACCCACAGAAACCATGCCAAAATGGATACTGGAACTTGATGCAGTTGTCTGGGACATTGAATTCTGTCAAACTGACCAACCAAGTTAGCATGAAAGGCAAACATCATGTTGATGAAATACATATTTACACACACATTTATTCATACATAATCATACACATACATGCACACACACACACACACACGTATACTCATATATATTGTGTGAAAGTGTGCATATGCGTGTGTATATATGAGGTGGTATCAAAAAGTCCCAGACTAGCCAAGCTTATATTTAAGAAATGAGGAATTATTTACATTTGACGGATATTTGTCCTCATCTTTGTTGTTAACACATTTCGGTTGATATAGCTTCCAGCCTTCATCAGGTGTCTTGGGGAAATTTCAAACCTGGGTTCTCATTCCTAAGGTATTTTACGATGCGGGTCACTGCCTGGAATCAAACTCGGAATCTTGGGGTTAGTAAGTAGCCTGCACTCTTAACCACTACACTATATGCCTGTGACCTGAATAATAACAATAATAATAATAATAATAATAATATCGAAAAATACCTTAGGAATGAGAACCCAGGTTCGAAATTCCAAAAGACACCTGATGAAGGCTGGAGGGTATATCAGCCGAAACGTTGTGTTAATAACAAACAAGATGAGGACAAATATCCATCAAATACAAATAATGTAAATATGTTTAATAAAAAAAAAATAACATCATCTCCTTCGAAATAGTCCCCTTGCACAGCAATACACCAGTGCTGGCATTCCTGCCACTTTTGATATCCAGCCTGGAAGCTGTTTTTCGTAAGCGACTCCAGGACCTTTTGCGATTTTCTCTGGATCCTTACAATGGCATTAAAATGGCAACCTTTGAGCTGGATTTTCCTCTTGGGGAAGAGATGGAAGTCTGCAGGTGCTAAATGTAGTGAATAGGACAGGTGGAGAAGTGGTACCATAAGAAACCCAGGAGTGAGGAGAGCTGAGTGATGGTGCTTCGTCGAGAAGAATCCGATTCTTCATGTTCCACAGATCTGGTCACTTTCACTGAAAATCCGCCTTCAAATGCTTCAAAATATCACAGTAGGACTCTCGATTGACAGTCTAGCCCTGGAGGGGATGAATTCTCAATGCACAATGTCAAAAAAAAAACGATGGGCATGCTCTTGGTTGAGCTGCAGCTCTGCCGTGCCTTCTTCGATTCATGGAGATGATGTCCGTCTTCCATTGTGATGACTGCTGCTTTTGTCTTAGGGGTCGCACCCATAGACCCAACTCTTGTCACTGGTGATGATCCTCGACATGAAGGCCGGGTCGTCAACAGAGGGCTTGACAGACTTCAACACGATATTCTTTCCGCTCAGTGGTCAGCAGTTGGGGAACAAATTTGGTAGAGACACACCACATGTTCCATTCAGATGCTAGGATTGCCTGCACGGACCCATACAATGGACCAGTGGAGGCGCAATGGCCCAGTGGTTAGGGCAGCGGACTCGTGGTTTCGATTCCCAGACCGGGCGTTGTGAGTGTTTATTGAGCGAAAGCACCTAAAAGCTCCACGAGGCTCCAGCAGGGGATGGTGGTGATCCCTGCTGTACTCTTTCACCCCAACTTTCTCTCACTCTTACTTCCTGTTTCTGTTGTACCTGTATTTCAAAGGGCCGGCCTTGTCACTCTCCGTGTCACGATGAATATCCCCGAGAACTACGTTAAGGGCACACGTGTCTGTGGAGTGCCCAGCCACTTCCACGTTAATTTCACGAGCAGGCTGTTCCGTTGATTCGGATCAACCGGAACCCTCATCGTCGGAACCGACAGAGTGCTTCCAATCCAACAACAGACCAACATCATTGGTTGTCCTCCAACACTCCCTCGTGCACAACCTGATCAATTTTCTCCCCATTTCTGGGGTTGACATTCGTGGCAGATCTTCCAGATCGCTCATCCCTATTCCAGGGACATTCTCCTCCTGTTGAAGAAGCGCCCGTGCAACTTGAAACATTGCATACAATTTCATTGCTTCATTGCCGTAAGCTTGCCAAAGCATGCTCAATGTCCCTGTAGCAGACTTCCCAAGTTCAACACAAAATTTCATGTCGGCTCTTTGTTCCTGCATCCTTCTCGTGACAAAAACTGCAGACGACAGCATACACACGTGATCACAAAGACACAAATCTCACAACTTGCAAAGTAACCACAGTGATGTCACTCAGAACACTGCCTCAGGAAGGTCACTGCTAGCTCCCACTGTGCATGCAGTCATGTGCTGCCATCTGTTGGTGCACTTCAGGACTAGTCCGGTAACTTTTTGATACTAGCTTGGTATGTGTATATATATATATATATACATACATACACACACACACACACACATATATATATATATATACACATATATATATATATATATATATATATATATATAAATGAAAGAATGGAGTTGAACGACGAATTAACAAAATTCCTTTATTTTATTTTCGACATATGTTTCGAAGGCTGCATATTCCTAATTTCGAAGGAATAAGGGGGTGCATTATGCCGCCTTCTCATCAGGAAAAACAAGGAACTTATGTCAGCATCAAGATGAACAAAAACTTTTAGATGACTGCCCACACGGAGCTCATAGCGATAATGAGTGTTTCTTTAAAATATTCCGTTATAAGTAGTGACGTCAAAAATGGTTGAATGTAGAAGATCCTAGAAGGTTCAAGGGTTCAAACAAGGTTGGAGGAGAGAGACCTAAGAATAGGAACGTGAAAGGGTGCAGGTCAAATGAATGGTGATTTTGTTGTTTTCTTTTGTGAATGAGTGCCTATGTGTGTGTATGTATGTCGTTCAACTCCATTCTTTCATTTATTTGTAGTTAAAAAAACACACAAATTTCCACACGATAGCACGTGATCTCTGCCCTAGGCATGTAGCTTCAACCGTGTTTTTCTGACGTGAATTTGCTACCCAGGTATTGGTTAACCGAATTATCCATAATAAGATAATTCATTCAACTACTCAATTATTCATATACATATATATATAATATATATATATACCAGATATATATAAACAAAATGAGGATTATATATTATATACAGCCAACCATGACGAAAATATCAAATCAAAATTTAAATTTTGAATTTTATATATTATATTAATTAATTTTTTCTATGTTTTGGTTTATGTTTTTCACTTCATGATTTGCCTAATAGTGGTTTTATCTCTAATTTAATATAATATATATATGTATGTATGTATACATACATACAGAGTGTATACGCAGGTCTGATTCATAGTGAAGCAATAATAAAAATAAAAGACAGTAAACCAAAGAATCAACTCCAGTGTATTACTGGTACCGTTTTTATTTACCCAGAAAGAAGGACGAAAGGCCAAATTGACTTCAGCGAGATTAGAACTCAGAATAGCAGCAAGATGCTAAGTATCATTAGACACGTAATTTGGTGTTCTACAGTTTTTTGTTTGTCCACCATCTCACCCTTATAATAATAATAATAATAATAATAATAGTAATAATAGTAGTAATAATGATAATGATGATGATGACGGATAAAGAAAACGGGGGTACGTTTCATCATACGAAACCCTGTCATTTGCGTCTGGTGTGGATTAGATTTCAAAATGTGGAAGGGCTGATTGATCTCTGATCGTTAGTTGATTGGTTTAATTAATCAGATTGATTGGGAAAAATCAACCTATGAAGCAAAACAGAAATGAAGACAAAACATGAAAGCCAAACTATTTATTAATTAATTTTTTTTCATTTTTTTTTGTTTTTGTTTTAGTAAGTAGCCCTAGTCCGTCTTTTCTGGTCCACTCCCCACCCCCTCAAATAAAAGTCACACTACTCAACATACATTACACAACATCTACCGTGGGGGGAATTTATGTTTTGTATCTGTACAGAGAGAGAGAGAGAGAGAGAGTTCTCAATTCTGTGGATCAACGCAAAATTTGGGGTTGGAAGAGGAAGAGGCCAAAGATGAAAGCATAAAAGATTTTTAATTAAAAAATACAGCAAAAACAATTGGACCCAGCATCTGCTTTCAAACGCTTGTAAACTCTGCCCCACCATCCACTTCTAAGAAAGTGATCTGAGTTTTTTTTCTCTCATTAAAATAGATTTGGTTTCAATCTCCCATACACACACACACACACAATGTGCAGCAAGAGGCCAAAATTACAATGCTTCAAAACCAAACCAGGTTCTGTTGCTGTTCTGTTCTGTTTACATATTGCAGTGCGAGGCATTCAAAGCTACCATCATTGCTAATTTGAACTGCTTTGGTTGCAGCGAGAACCCAAGTACATCGCATCCAATACTCTCCTCATTACTGAATACTTCATGCAAATCATATGCAGCTCAGCGCCTATTCATTTTTGGATGAATGCATACGGCCATATATATATATATATATATTTCTTTACTGCCCACAAGGGGCTAAACACAGAGGGGACAAACAAGGGCAGACAAAGGGATTAAGTTGATTACATCGACCCCAGTGCATAACTAGTACTTTATTTATCGACCCCGAAAGGATGACAGGCAAAGTCAACCTCGGTGGAATTTGAACTCAGAACGTAACGACAGACGAAATACCTATTTCTTTACTACCCACAAGGGGCTAAACATAGAGGAGACAAACAAGGACAAAGGGATTAAGTCGATTACATCGACCCCAGTGCGTAACTGGTACTTTATTTATCGACCCCGAAAGGATGAAAGGCAAAGTCGACCTCGGTGGAATTTGAACTCAGAACCTGACAACAGACGAAATACCGCTAAGCATTTCGCCCAGCGTGCTAACGTTTCTGCCAGCTTGCCATCCTCTTACACTTTGGTGGCTGTATGTATATGCATGTATAATGGTTTTCCTTATTCAGAGCAATCATGCTTGTGAAGTCAAAGCACAATCACAATGTACGTACACACACACACAGGTGACAGCCTGGATTGAAGACGTGAACTTCAATTCAAGCTTTGCTGGGGTGGTTTTCTTCCCCCGATATTTTTCACGTTTATCAATTTCAGAAACTTGTTAGGAAGAAACCAATTATAAGACTAATATTATTTTTTTTTTTTTTTAAATTGAAATCCAAGCTTGTATCAAAACTCGGAGAAGAAAATAATTTAAAAACTGAACCTCGTTAAAATATTTTTAATTTCCTCCTTTTTATTGAATAATTAGATTCAAGTTGGATCTGTATCGTCATGTATTTTTTTTTCTTACCCGACCCCTGGATGTGGGTTTTAAAACAGCCAACCATGACGATAGTATCAAGTCAAAACCAATTTGTCACTGAATAAATAAAATACGGAGTAAATAAAAGAGGAATTAATAAACAGGTTTTAAAGTTTTCTATTTGTAGATATGTGGATATATGGGGGGAGGGAATAGAAATATTGACATGTTTTTTTCTACATTTGTTTCCTCTTGGAAACTTTTTCTGTGTTGTTCTTCTTCTTCTGTATGAAGACGAGAGGAAAGACTGCATATCTATGTGTGTGCATGTGTGTGTGATGTATATGCACTCAGTGTGTGTCAATGTGTGCGTACACACACACACACACACGTTCCCTTGAGTACAACCATTCCAAGAATGCTTCCTTTCCTTTGAATTTTAACAACTGATCTGAACACCACAGCTAATTATTGTAGTGTCAGGGTTTATGGTGTCGGTGCTGACAGAAGTGGTTAAAGTCGAAGATTGTGGTGGCAAGTATATTGTACAACAATAATTCCTTTATGGATGCTGGTGGCGGTGGTGGTGGTAACATTATGTTAGTGAAGCCAGCAAAGGACAGAGAGGGAGGTGGTGGTGGAGGTGGGAGGGAGGGAGACTCAATAGAGTCCACTGTTCCAGTCATGCGGCAGACAAACTTCTCCACCAAAGTAAACTTTGCTAAAGAATCTTTAAAATCTTTACCAACTTTGCACCATCTTAAAATGTCTGCCCAAATATAAACACACACCAAGACATCAGAGTTTCACCCAACACCATTACATTATGTTGTTAAATACCTCATCATCATTGTTTAACGTCCATCTTTCATTAAACAATGATGAGGATGGTGGTGTACACACACACACACACACACACACACACACACACACTTTTACTCTGACGATGGAAGGCGGAGAGCAAAAATATGGAGAACAGTGACCCCTGAAATCAAGTCAAAAACTGACTGAATCACATGACAAACCATTGCAATAAGGGATTTCATTTGTTGTTCTTTTTGTTGTTGCTTTTGGATATTGCCACCAAGTCTACAAATTTCTCAGGAAGGGATTGGTACTTGTCTTATTCCTCCCTAAAGTTTACTGAGTGAGATTACGAAGGGACGTAACTAAATACCAAAAAAATGGACAGAGAATGCTACTCTACCCTCTCACCTACCCCACCACCGCTTTTAAGCCCTTAAACAATGGAAAATACTTGCATGAATGTTGGATGTCAAACAGACAAAAGAAAAAAAAAAGGTCCTTTTTTTTTATCTGAAGGGTAAATTTTATACTTATTTTCACTTTAGATAAGTAAAGGTAAAAGTTACCTTCTCGAGTCGTGATAAACTCCTAAGGGTTGCTTTCCTGGCGTATATATATCCCACCTGGATAGGATGCAAGTCCATCGCAGGATAACTCACTTTTGCAAGCTGAGTGGACTGGAGCAACGTGAAATGAAGTGTTTTGCTCAAGAACACAACGCGCCGCCCGGTCCAGGAATTGAAACCACAATCCTACGACCATGAGTCCAACATCCCTAACCACTAAGCCACACGCCTCCACTTTGAATAAGGACAAAAACCGTAAGAACTATTAGTCCCTCACACAATAAGATTTCGAATTCCATTATGGAAAGGGGCCAATAGATATTCAGCTCCCGTTTTATAATGGATGAAGGCCGTATCTATGTAAAGGTTTTGAGACATTCATTGATGACATCTGCTGTTTAAGGGTTAATATTAAGAAAGAAGCAGTAAAAGGAAGAAATCAACCAAATGCTAATAAAAAAAAAAGATGGGTGTGTAGATGGGGGGTGGGGACAAAACAAATGCAAAGGCCCAAAGTAATTGGTACCCTTCCAGTAATAAACGAGAAAATGATGTCATTAGGTGGTGGTGGTGTTGGTGTTAGTAGTAGTAGTGTTGAAATTCATTCTGACAATGACAGAGAATGGTCTGGAATCAGAGCTGATGAAGGAACACATGATTTGCTTTATTGGAACGGAAAGGAATTGGTCAAGTGTCCAAGACTAAAAACTTATACAAGGATTCTAAGATTCCAAGCAGAACATACGTAACCGAGCATATTACATGCATCTGTGTGTGTGTGTGTGTAAATGTGTGTGCATGTGTGTGTATACGTGTATATATATATACATATATATATATATATATACGTACATACCCACACACATGTATGCATGATCCTATACATACACGCATTCGTAGACACATTCATACACTCAGACAAACACACACACACACTCACGCACATATATGCAAGCACACTAACACATGTTGTAAGTCAATTTTTATTTATACAAAACAAAATGTTGATACATACTTGCAATGTAAGAGTGTAATGCCACACACACACACACACACACACACACTCACGCACATATATGCAAGCACACTAACACATGTTGTAAGTCAATTTTTATTTATACAAAACAAAATGTTGATACATACTTGCAATGTAAGAGTGTAATGCCACACACACACACACACACACACACACCCATGCACAGTGTCTCACCAATTTTTACCTGTTTATGTTAAATAACATACCTAGAGCAGGGGTGGGGGAAGAGGAGAGAAAAAAAAAACCGGAAGAATCTTGTGTGTGTGTGTGTTTGTGTTTGTATGCGTATTTATACATACATGAATAATATATATATATATGTATATACATAGTACTCAAACATATACAGAAAGATAGAGATATACAGTAAATATTGGTTGTTAACAGTCAAGAAAGTTTTGTGGTTCTAACAGTTACTGTTTATTATACAAGGTTAAGCTAAGATACTAGTCATTAATTTACAGAATTAAGTAGGAGGTGGTGGTGGTGGTGGTGGTGGTGGAGGTGGTAAGGACAGCATATCAAGATTAGACGCAAGACAAAACATAGGGGTGGGTGGTAGAAGGTGGTTTACTTTTTTAGGGGTTTTTTTTTTAGGGGTTTTTTTTTTAGGGGTTTTTTTTTTGCATATTTTTTTTTTCTTGTGTTTAATTTAAATCAAAAAAATTAATGAAACAAAAAAAAAATCATTAATTAACAAACAACAGTAATAATAATAATATAATAATAATAATATAATAATAATAATAATAATGATGATGATAATAATTATTATTAATATTATATAGTTGTAATAATAAACAAAACAGGGAGATTACACAGATTGTTTCTTTTCTTTTCTATGGTGGGATGAGGGGAGGGGACAATCAGTTGTTCTCTTTTTCTCTCCCTTCATTTGTTGAGAAAGTGAGGGGGGGCTTAGTAGCGATTATTGGAACCGTACTGCTGTGCTGCACCTCGGGCAGCGCCAGCAGCGGCATTAGCAGCAGCAGTCTGAACAGTTTCATTGCGCATGACACCCTGTGCAAATTCCGCTTGGGCCTTCTGGAAGCTAGCTCCAGTGCTACGGTAGACTCGGTGTACCTTTCGGAAAGAGAAGACAAAGAGAAAAGAATGAGAAAAAGGAAAAGGGAAAGGCAACGACTAAAACAATTCTGGCATAAATAGTACAACAGTTTTGGTGTAAAAAAAGTGTTAAAACAAATTCAACAATTTCATAAATTGATTAACCCTTTCGTTACTGTATTTCTGTTGAGATGCTCTGTGTTTCTTTCAATTACTTTAAATATAACAAAGAATTTAGTAAAATAACTTAGTTATCATTAAACTGGTGTTAGGAACATAAATTGTGACTAAAATTTGGTGGAAGATTTTAATTAAGAACTTTTGAAAATAAGACATTTGTAATACAGAGCCAGAGGTGGTTTCAGCCATGTTGGCATCAAAGGGTTAAAAATAGCATGGTGACTTTAACCCTTTTATTATCCTATTTCTGTTGAGATGCTCTGTGTTTCTTTCAATTAATTTTAAATATAACAAAGAATTTAGTAAAATAACTTAGTTATCATTAAGCTAGTGTTAGGAACATAGATTGTGACAAAGGTTTGGTGGAAGATTTTAATTCAAAACTTATGAAAACAAGATCTTTGTACTACAGAGCCAGAGCCGGTTTTGGCCGGGTTGGTATCGAAAGGGTTAATCTTTTGAATATCAGGAATGAAATTTAAAACCCGTTTAAAACCTATCGCAATTTGATAAAACATTGAAAGAGGTACCTATATTTATAGGGGTACTTAAACAAGATAAACATTTATACAGATTTTTTCCTTTCCTGAACTGCGTATACATTTTTTGGGGTGGACTGTGTATGCGGGTGTATAACTGCTGAAGATTGCATTATCAAATAGCTGTGTGTGTGTGTGTGTGTGTATCTATAAATATATAGAGAGAGGAATTAATTTTCATTTGTTATTTTATACAGGACTAAAAGAACTATTCCCACAAAGTAGTACAGAGGTGGTGCTCGTGCGTTTTCAGACCAGCATAAGATTTATATAAAAGAAAATACGATTTAACAAATCAACTGAAATCTGAAACACATGACAACAGCGTCCCTCATATACAACTCTGCACCCACCTCTATGAAGTACAAACAGTTCAATGAGAGAAAAAAAAATATCTAATCTAATGTGTTTACAGAAATATAAATGCCGGTGGCACGTAAGAGAACCATCCGAACGTGGCCATTGCCAGCGCTGCCTTGACTGGCCTCCGTGCCCATAGCACATAAAAAGCACCATCCGATTGTGGTTGGCGTTAGGAAGGGCATCCAGCCGTAGAAACACTGCCAGATCAGACTGGAGCCTGGTGCAACCTCCTGGCTTCCCAGACCCCAGTCGAACCATCCAACCCATGCTAGCATGGAAAACGGACGTTAAACGATGATGATGATGAAGGGGAGTGGGGCTATCTAACTCCCTTTCAATAACCATATTCGCTTTTGTATTAAAAATGGATAACATTTTTATCCACTCGGTTATTCTTGTTCCATTGTAGCAATATCTCACCATAGATTTTATGACACCAATGTCTCACCATACATTTATCGCTTGGACATCACACTTGTCATTAGATAAGTGTCGATGGCTATGGATTCATTTAACAAAGGGAATTTATCCCAAAGGGTTACTGGAAGTTTGAAAATGCAGTCAAAGTGTAAAGACAATTTGGGAAGGGGTTTCAAAGAGATCCACTCCCGTGATTTACCATAAATCGTATTAGAGATGGAACTGTTCAGAATGTCCACAAGAAATGTTCTGGACATTAATGAGCCCCACAAAAGCAAGAAAGGGTACGAGAAACATATTGACAGAGTTCAAAAAAATCTTGTGTGGCAAGCAAGTTGTGAGATAGGAATTTCAAAATCAAGCATCCGTTTTCATTTTGAAGCAGCTATTTAAAGTATACATCCGTTTTCTTTTTCTATTTTGTGTTTTTTGGCATACTTCATATAAAGATAAATAGTGTTATTACACTATTTCTGTCTCACCAAATTTCACCCACAGGGTATTTGTCAAGTGAAGATGATGGCAGAAGACACTTGTCCAAAGTGCTGTGCAGGGGAATTGAACTCTGAACGACAGCCCTAATTGCATCCCTTAAATTATACAGCCATGCCACACACACGAGTGTGTGTGTCACATTTTAAAACAGAACATATAATGCTTACATGTATTTCTATAAGAGAACTTTGTATTAATATGTTATTGCTATTTCTAAAGATGTAAATGTGTATTTAATCCTAACAAATGGAATTTCATACATATATATAAATGAATGAATGAATGCAACTATTTTGAAAAATAAATGAAAATTGCAATATTCATATATTTACAAAATACAAGAGAAGAAAGTAAAATAATACAAAGTCCAAAGTTACAAAGTACAGGCCATGCTGTCAAGGAAGTACAAACAGATAATAAAACGAGAGTTGTTAACCCTTTAATGACATTAACTCACACACTCTGACGGGAGTTCATGCTTGCTGGCGTTAGTTTAGTCTTAGATTTATTAATTTAGGAACGAGAACTGTAAATGGGGAAAAAGAAAGATTCTACATAGCCACTCTGAATATACAGTGGCTGTTACTATGGAAACTGGGATCACTATATGATACAAAGTACCCCTAAATCTTCGTTAATGCTTAAAATAATGTTAAACACACCACATACACACAGACATCTTAAAAATGAATAAACATCAATGTTTTTGTAAGATTTATTTCTAGAAACAAAATAATGTCATCACAACTCTGTGCAAAAATGATCTATTTTCAATATACTACAGTTTACTTTAAATGTTCACCATGATACACCACGTCGTACTTATTACACACTGTCTCTCTACACAGACTGCAATATTACTAAATAAGCAACGTTTGCACATCCTTATAAAATGTTGATTCGTTGTCAGAATTACATTTTTTTTTTTTTGTTGTTCCCACACCACTAACTCACAGATTCCATCTAAATCTTTTGATTCCACATTCTCTGTGTTTTATGAAAATGGATCGTTAATTTTATGATCATTCCATCCGAACTTTGTTGAATAATTCTCATCCACTTCCACACACACACACACACACACGATAGCTGCAGTAAGCTTCCCTTTGCAAATAAGGGCTGAAAAGTTAAAGCAGTGACAGCCCGTTCCCTCCCCTGATTCCCAAACCTTACATCTGAAGAAGCAACCAGCAACATATTCACCATTCTGGTCCATTTGCGCACACAGACATGTCCCTACCATTCTAATAAACAGCAGATCTACCTCAACACCAAGATACTTATAGAACTCAGCCTGACAGCAGTTCATTGCTATTGTCACCTAACCATATAGCTGTGTGTCTGTGTGTCATTCTAAGACCCTTAGGAAGCACTTTTGAGTTTCCTAAATTTTAAATGGCCAAGCCATTTTCTTCTGGTCAACAAACCCCAGAACTAACTACATAGAAGGTGAGCCAAAAGTTACTTACCTAAGATTGTTTTGTTAATAAATTGCTAAAGTAGTACCAAGTGTGAGTGCTTCTGAGTGTATACACACACACATATATATATATATATATATATATATATATATAAATTCAGGGTGAATACTTGATAAATGTAAGCACCTGTATATGCCAGCTAGTAGCATAGGTGATAGGATATATGTATCAAATGAAATAAGTGAAAAACAGGACACAAAGGATGTTGCGGTACATATGTTTCGGGCTTTATAGAACAAGTTATTCTTACATCAATGCATAATCGACATAAGATGGTTCAAAAGCCCTCTTCAGCCGCATGCAATTGCTACACCAAAGACTTGTATCACATTACAAAAGGTTTGAGAAAAAACATTTGGTATTGTTTATAATGGTAGGTAAACCGAGTACCATTGGGAAAGTATGTTTGTAAATCTTCATCATAGCCGTACATGGTATTATTAGACTCCAAAACAAATCGTCCATACCGTTTTTTTCACTCAATATTATAATGTGATACAAGTCCTTGGTGTAGCAATTGCACGCAGCTGAAGAAGGCTTTTTGAACTATCTGTTATGTCGATTATGCATTGATGTAAGAATAAGTTGTTCTATAAAGCCCGAAACATATGTACCGCAACATCCTTTGAGTCCTGTTTTTCACTTATTTGATTTGATACATATACATACATATATATATATACATATATATATATACATATACACACATATATATATACACACACAATATATATATACACACATATATATATACACACATATATATATACACACATATATATATATATATATATATATATATGAATATATGCATACATAAACTCACATACAATGAAGTTTGACACACATTACTCAAATTAAACCAAAACCCCGTATTTGAACCCCAAAGTGAACCCTCAAGCCGGTGGTGATGAGTAAGGCATGAAAGGGTCAACTCAAACAACACAAGCAGCATGCAGTTGCAGGAGAACAATGAGAGTAGTGGTGAGAGATGGGTTCTCAAAGAAAGCAGCCAAGGTGGAACGGGAGGAGGAGGAGGAGGTCAGGGGTGAGGGAGGTGATTAGTACCTTGTTAGATTACATCGAGGTTTAGTAAGGGTAGAAGTAGTAGCAAGCAGCAGCTGCAGTAGTAGTAGTAGCGACAATAGCGACAACAAGAAGAAGACCAGAAAGTAAAAGTAGAAAGGAAAGTTGAAGAGAATAAATAAAGAAAGAAATAAAATAAACAGATCAACAGATCAGAATTTTCTTCCTTTTAAACTAAAAGAAATTATCAAAATTTAAATATATTAATAAAAAATATATAAAACAAAACAATAAAAAGAAAATCAACTATAAAGGCCAAGCAATCAATTTTTCTCTAGAAGCAATCATTAGCATCGTTATCGACATGGCTGAATGGTTTTGATGTCCAGAAACCTGAGGAAAATATCTAAATTTTGATGTCTTAAATGATGAGAATCCATCAGAAATAAAAGTCTGTAGAGAGAGAGAGACATAAGCAACCAAAGATGATAGAAATGGTAACAGAAAACAACAGGAACTCTCTAGATTGCTATCCTAATGATTTTGGTTTCAAACTCTGCTTTGGCTAATGTTGCTTTTTGATACTCCAGTGGTATTAACCCTTTAGTGTTCGCATTATTCTACCAAAATTAATGCTTTTTCATCCACTTTGTTTTGAACTAATCAGGCATTATCTTGTAGCTATGAGATTTTGATGAGGTAGCTGTTAATTTTTAAAATGATATTGTAGGGTTGGTGTGAGAGACCAGATCTGGCCAGTTTGAACATAAAACAGGCAGAATACTTTTGGCCGGATATGGCTGGTTTAAATGCTAAAGGATTGAAATTAAATTCTTTCTCATCATTAAGGATTAGTTTAAGTAGCTATAACCAGTTTCACTTACGCTTTATACTGGCAGAATCATTAGCATACTGGGCCAAATGCTAAGAGTTCAAATTAAATAAAATAAGTGCCTGTTGAGCACTGAGGTCCTTGCAAACAATTGGTCCCCTACCCCAAAACGTCAGGCTTTGTACCTATAGTAGAAAGGATTATTATTATTATTATTATTATTATTATTATTAAAGAGAGTAACGAAGTGACACATACTGGACTGCATGCCTAGTACTCTTTACTTTATCCTCTCTGGAGTTCATATCTTACAACAGCTGGTTTTGCCTGATCTCTCGGAACAAGAACCAGGTATGCACTGAAGCTGAATAAATGTATTATGCCTCTCACCAACAAATCCTTAACCCCGTGCCAATGTGAGAAATTATCATTGAGGCAGTGAGCTGGCAGAATCATTGGCATGCTAGACAAAATGCTTAGCGGTATTTTGCCGGTCACTACATTCTGAGTTTAAATTTCGCCAAGGTCGACTTTGTATTTCATCCTTTCGGGGCCAATAAAATAAGTACCA
Organism: Octopus sinensis; assembly: GCF_006345805.1. Classification (NCBI taxonomy): domain Eukaryota; kingdom Metazoa; phylum Mollusca; class Cephalopoda; order Octopoda; family Octopodidae; genus Octopus; species Octopus sinensis. The sequence goes on along the minus strand of NC_043018.1, from coordinate 19,173,673 downwards.
GTGAAAGACTGGGGTCAATGTAACCGACTAGTCTAGTCCCCTCTCCCCAAATCTCAGGCCTTCAGTAGAAAGGATTATTATTGTTAGCAGCATTTCATCTGTTTTTACGTTCTGGGTTCAAATTCTGCCGAGGTCAACTTTGCCTAATCAACTTATCTCCTCCCACAAAATTTCTGCCCTTGTGACAAAATTTGAAATTATTATTATTATTATTATTATTATATTATTAAAGAGAGTAACGAAGTGACACATACTGGACTGCATGCCTAGTACTCTTTACTTTATCCTCTCTGGAGTTCATATCTTACAACAGCTGGTTTTGCCTGATCTCTCGGAACAAGAACCAGGTATGCACTGAAGCTGAATAAATGTATTATGCCTCTCACCAACAAATCCTTAACCCCGTGCCAATGTGAGAAATTATCATTGAGGCAGTGAGCTGGCAGAATCATTGGCATGCTAGACAAAATGCTTAGCGGTATTTTGCCGGTCACTACATTCTGAGTTTAAATTTCGCCAAGGTCGACTTTGTATTTCATCCTTTCGGGGCCAATAAAATAAGTACCAGTGAAAGACTGGGGTCAATGTAACCGACTAGTCTAGTCCCCTCTCCCCAAATCTCAGGCCTTCAGTAGAAAGGATTATTATTGTTAGCAGCATTTCATCTGTTTTTACGTTCTGGGTTCAAATTCTGCCGAGGTCAACTTTGCCTAATCAACTTATCTCCTCCCACAAAATTTCTGCCCTTGTGACAAAATTTGAAATTATTATTATTATTATTATTATTATTCCATTAATGTACAACAGATTAGACTGTTGGAAAAAATTCCAAACAAGTAACCCTAGATGCCAAGAACCTTCCCAAGTATCCCAGATGTCCCCTAATAACAGTTTTATGGAGCTGCACTAAACTAGGTCTTATGCCGCCTACTTCTCCTATCCATCTGTTCAAATCTTTAGGAATAGTTCTTCATGCACCTACCTACAGGAATACATTTTACCCACAGTTTTTCTTAGTAAGCACTTCCCTTTCCTGGTTGTCCTTAATGACAATATCTAGTCAATTAGCCTTCATCACCTGTCTGGATGTATTACCATGTATGTCACACAGTATGACCATTTACTGTGGAGGCGCAATGGCCCAGTGGTTAGGGCAGCGGACTCGCGGTCATAGGATCGCGGTTTCGATTCCCAGACCGGGCGTTGTGAGTGTTTATTGAGCGAAAACACCTAAAGCTCCACGAGGCTCCGGCAGGGATGGTGGTGATCCCTGCTGTACTCTTTCACCACAACTTTCTCTCACTCTTACTTCCTGTTTCTGTTGTACCTGTATTTCAAAGGGCCGGCCTTGTCACTCTCTGTGTCACGCTGAATATCCCTGAGAACTACGTTAAGGGTACACGTGTCTGTGGAGTGCTCAGCCACTTACACATTAATTTCACGAGCAGGCTGTTCCGTTGATTCGGATCAACCGGAACCCTCGTCGTCGTAACCGACGGAGTGCTTCCAAAAAAAAATTACCATTTACTCTTTTCCTCAGATCATTTCCAGTGTATATATTCATGGCATCACTTTTTCTGGTGGTATTTTATTATTCTAACACAATCTTCAGTCTCAGTCTTAATCTGGCGCTAAGATTGGGCAACCAGAGATACTGTGATCATTTCTAACTACTCGCAAAATCCAGTTGCTTGTATACAACACACACAGAGAGTTAAAAACAGCATTACTATTGTTGTAACAAGTAGATGGCATGGTTGGATGGTAATGACAAGATCTGATAAGTCAGACAAGCATATTGTGCTTCAATATCTTAGTTTCAATATAGTTTTTATGGCTGGATGCTCCTCCTGATGGTTCAAGTACAGGTGTTGTTTTAATACAGGTGTTGTGAGAGACATTCTTAGAGTTAAAAACAAACAAACTCTAGAAAGTTATTTAACAAAGCCTACAACAAAACAAAAAATATTTATAAATTTTGCTGTTTTTCCTGGGTTTTTTTAACCAATCATAAACATTCATCATGTATTTGCAATTATCCTTGCCTGTGTTTCGCTGATTTAATGGGTTTTTAAAACTGTAATAAATCTAATGATTAGCAACGAAGATATTTAGCCGATTGAAGGAATCTGTAATTCAATTCAGGCCATCACAGAATGGCAGGGGAGAGGGGGGAAAGAAATAGAAAAACAAAAAAGAAAAAGAACCTCGTTCAAGATTTCACTGTTGAAAATCAAAGACTGATTCCAATATGGGACAGAGCCACGAAGGAGACGACAGACAAATGCTTGCTTTCAGCAGCAGCAGTAGTAGCAGGAGCAGCAGTGTTTCACACAAAATCTAAATCACTATGGTGATTTCTACAAGACGTCTTCACTAATAAACGTTTGTCATTCAGAGTTACTACAGCTTAGTGAATAAAGATGCTAAACGCTGTGGATCATCAATCAAGTTTGCAAGTTCAATCCATCATAACGGTACCAAAGTGGCAGGTGTGTGAAGAAACTTCTTTAACCAACTCAATTATTACAGGTGTAAAAAATTAATATAATATACACTTTAATGGTCTTCATCATATCAAAATTTTTTTTTTTCATTTTTGAAATCATTATTATTATTATTATTATTATTATGAACATTTATCATTATAAAAATAATTATTATTACGATGAAACAGCACAACCATCGCAACTGTCTTACAGTACCAGTTCCAGCTCTTTACATTCAGGGTTCAAATCCTACAGGGTCTATCTTTAGATTTCATCCTCTTAAGGTTAATAAAACAAAGTACTTTCTGCTCAGATTAGAAATTGCCATTAAATCTTTGACAAGCTGACAGAACTATTGAATGTTTTGCATCATATCTTCCAGCTTTCCCTTCTGAGTTCAACTTCTGTCAAGGTCGACTTTACCTTTCATCCTTTCGGGGGGGGGGGGGGGGTCAATAGAATAAGTACCAGTGAAACACTGGGATCAATGTAATCCCTTACCCCCTTCCCTGTGCCAAAATTTGAAACATTTATTATTATTATTATTATTATTTAGTAGTAGTAGTAATCCTTTCTAGTTATTGGAACAAGGCCAGCAATTTTGAGGAGAGAGAGCAAGTCAACAACCCCCACCACACACACTACCCACTGTTCAACTGATATTCATTTCATCAACCACAAAAAAAAACCAAAAAAAAACCAAAGGCTAAGTTGATGTTGATAGGATTTGAACTCAGAACATAAAAAAAAATCAGAAGAAAATACTGCTAAGCGTTTTGTCCAATGTGCAAACAATTCTGCTAGCTCACCATTTTCACAATAATAACAATAATAATATAACCCTTTTTACTATAGGCACAAGGCCTGAAACTATTGGGGACAGGGTAGTTGATTACATTAACCCCAGTGGCAGAATTTGAACTCAGAGCATAGTAACGGGTGAAATACCGCTAAGCATTTTGTCAAAAGTGCTAACTATTCTACCAGCTAATAATAATAATAATACTTTTTATTAGAGGCACAAGGCCTGCAAATTGTGCGGGGAGGAGGACAGTTGATTACATCAACCCCAAAAGGACAAAAAGGCAAGGTTGACCCCAGTAGGATTTGAACTCAGAACATAAAGAGCCAGAAGGAATGCTACTGAATATTTTGCCCGATGTGCTAACGATTCTGCCAGCTCACCACCACAACAAAAATAATAATAATAATAATAATAATAATAATAATAATAACGACAACAAGGGTGTTAAGCATTAACAACGAAACCATCTTTTGCGTGTGTGTGTGCGTGTATATGTGTGTGTGTGTGCATGTGTGTGTGCATGTGTGTGTATGCATGTGTGTGTGTGCGTGTGTGTGTGCATGCGTGTGAAGTGGCACCTGATGTTTTGACTTTGCAGAGAGCTGAAGTGAGTTGGAGGAGTTAAGACAAGAGAACTCGTTAGAAACTACTTCATACCTTAATAAGCATTAAGATGTTTGCTGCTGTGTAAACAGTGAGACATAAGGAGACAAGGGTTAGAAACACCCCCAAGCCAGGATGACTACCAAAAACCGACAGGGAAATGAACCAGCCGCTAGAAAAAGAAATCCACAAATGTAGCAGTTTTGTTTTTATTTGTTGTTATATTTTTTTTCTTTTCAAATTTACTAAAATAAATAAAATAAATAATAATAATAATAGTAATAATAGTAATAATAATAGTAATAATAATAATAATAATGATAATAATAATAATAGGAGACAACGAAGATTCGAATATTTCATTCCTTTGTTGCTGAGACATAAAAAATAAAAGAAAAATAATTTGTTAGAAGAAAGTGAAATAAAGAAAGAAAAAGAAAGGCAAAAAATAAAAATGAAAAATTTCAAAAGTGTTTATGACGAAAATGTGGAAAAGTTACTAACGAGGGAGAGAAAAAATATATAATTAGTAAAATAATAAAGAAAATTCGATTAATTAGAGGTGAATGAGAAGTGTTTCTTTTTAATAATAATAATAAAAAAAGCACATAAACAAAAGCATGCCACAAACAGGACTCCAAGTAGTAGTAGTAGTAGTAGTAGAAGTAGTAGTAGTAGTAGTAAAGGTTTTGCGTTCCATCTTCAGCTACTTTTGTATTGCAGTCATCGTAAAGAAACCCCATAAACACAACTTGCTCTGCACTATCGACCCCTTTGCCACTAAGAAAACACCCCAACCATCAACACAGGTATTTCTTAGCAGAGAAGACTGGTCGATTGGTTTTTAAACAAGGTAAGTTAAAAAAAAAAAAAAAAAAAAAAAGGGTGAGAGGATTTGAATTTAAAAAAAAAAAAAAAATTTTTTTTTCTTTCAATTTATCAATATTTTGAAACGGGATCATGGAAACAGGGCGGAGAGAAGGGCAGGTCAATTCCAACATTTGTTATGCTGACCAGAAACAAATAATTTGTAGTCAACGTAGAACTCGAACCTATCCATTCGATGGCACAATTGGAAAGTGAAAGACAATGGAGGGCAGCGGTTTTACTGCTTTACCCTTTAGTGTTCAGAATACTCTGTTAAATGTAGTACTTTTTCACTCAAATTGTCTTGAATTAATCGTGCATTATCTTATAGCTTTGAGGTTTCAATGATGTGATTATTTACTTTCAAAATGGCATTGTAGGTTAGGAGTGAGAGGCTAGATATCGCCAGTTTGAATATAAAACATATAGAATAATATTGGGCCGGATTTGGCCGGTTTTAAACACTAAAGGGTTAAAAAAGACACAGCGGCATTATATTTATTGCTTCAATAATTCACTGTGACAATTATAAGGTTGTCCCAAAAGTTCGTAGAAAGTCTTGGAAAATAATGGTCTTTATTTTGAGGAATAATTTTTGTTGTTTTTGTTAGTACTCGGCGAGTAAAAATTCAATTTTCGCAAGTGTTTACGAACTTTTGGGACAACCTAATATTAAGGTTAGAAATATTTCATCGAGAGCAAGTTGTGTATGAAGGACCGAATAATAAAACAAACCCGCACAGAGTTACGAAATATTTACAGCCCCTGTTCAGCAAAGCAGGAAAAAAATGGATTATTATTATTATTATTTTTATTACTGAACAATAATAATAAAAAAAAAAAAAAAAACCAAGAAGAAACAATGCTTAAGACTGCAAGACATACAGTAGATAATAATTTTAAGGATGGAAGGATGGGGGTCACGAGGGTTGAAGGTTGATAGGGGTGGTGTAAATTTGGTTATGGGTAGCAGGAAGCGGTTATTACAAGGTTATTCATAAACTGTATTAAATGTTAAAGAACGACAAACAAAATAAATCAGAAGCAACGAAACGAGGAGGGGTCGGGCAGCGGGAGAGAGAACCCTGCAGGGAAACGGGTGTAGGTGCAACACACAAAAAAAAAACAAACTGTACCTTGACAAGTAGTACAAATGTAAATACAGAAATGAAAATAAAAAATATTCCAATAAATATCATGATGAGTCCGACGGCTATTTGTGAATTGACTGCTGTTATACCACTCAACAAACCACTGCAAGTATAAGGCAAACAGTGAAACAAACAATGCGGTCTCAGTTTTTTTTCGTTTTTTGGGGGTTTTTTTGGGGGGTTTTTTTGGTGTTGTATGCGCTAAAAGGATGAGGATGACGATGGTGGACAACTGTTTCCCCTTATAAACGGTCATTTTTTTGGGGGGGGGGGGGGGGTTAGTGTTGTATGTGCTAAAATGATGAGGATGACGATGGTGGACAACTGTTTCCCCTTATAATGGTCATTTTTTTTTTGGGTTTTTTTTTTAGTGTTGTATGTGCTAAAATGATGAGGATGACAATGGTGGACAACTGTTTCCCTTATAACGGTCATTTTTTTGGGGGGGGGGGGGGGTGGGGTTAGTGTGTGTATGTGCTAAAATGATGAGGATGACGATGGTGGACAACTGTTTCCCCTTATAATGGTCATTTTTTTTTTGGTTTTTTTTTTAGTGTTGTATGTGCTAAAATGATGAGGATGACGATGGTGGACAACTGTTTCCCCTTATAAACGGTCATTTTTTTTTGGGGGGGGGTTTAGTGTTGTATGTGCTAAAATGATGAGGATGACGATGGTGGACAACTGTTTCCCCTTATAATGGTCATTTTTATTTGGTTTTTTTTTTAGTGTTGTATGTGCTAAAATGATGAGGATGACGATGGTGGACAACTGTTTCCCCTTATAACGGTCATTTTTTTTTGGGGGGGGGTAGTGTTGTATGTGCTAAAATGATGAGGATGACGATGGTGGACAACTGTTTCCCCTTATAACGGTCATTTTTTGGGGGGGTTTTTTTTTTAGTGTTGTATGTGCTAAAATGATGAAGATGACGATGGTGGACAACTGTTTCCCCTTATAACGGTCATTTTTTTGGGGGTTTTTTTTTAGTGTTGTATGTGCTAAAATGATGAGGATGACGATGGTGGACAACTGTTTCCCCTTATAACGGTCATTTTTTTTTGGGGGGGGGTTAGTGTTGTATGTGCTAAAATGATGAGGATGACGATGGTAGACAACTGTTTCCCCTTATAACGGTCATTTTTTTGGGGGTTTTTTTTTTAGTGTTGTATGTGCTAAAATGATGAGGATGACGATGGTTGACAACTGTTTCCCCTTATAACGGTCATTTTTTTTGGGTTTTTTTTTAGTGTTGTATGTGCTAAAATGATGAGGATGACGATGGTGGACAACTGTTTCCCCTTATAACGGTCATTTTTTTGGGGTTTTTTTTTAGTGTTGTATGTGCTAAAATGATGAGGATGAGGATGGTGGACAACTGTTTCCCCTTATAACGGTCATTTTTTTGGGGGGTTTTTTTTTTAGTGTTGTATGTGCTAAAATGATGAGGATGACGATGGTGGACAACTGTTTCCCCTTATAACGGTCATTTTTTTTTTGGTTTTTTTTTTAGTGTTGTATGTGCTAAAATGATGAGGATGAGGATGGTGGACAACTGTTTCCCCTTATAACGGTCATTTTTGGGGGGGGGGTTTTTTTTTAGTGTTGTATGTGCTAAAATGATGAGGATGACGATGGTGGACAACTGTTTCCCCTTATAACGGTCATTTTTTTTTTGGTTTTTTTTTAGTGTTGTATGTGCTAAAATGATGAGGATGACGAGGATGATGGTGGACAACTGCTTCCCCTTATAACGGTCATTTTTTTTTTTGGTTTTTTTTTTAGTGTTGTATGTGCTAAAATGATGAGGATGACGAGGATGATGGTGGACAACTGCTTCCCCTTATAATAGTCATTTTTTTTTGGGGGGGGGGGGGGTTTGGTTTAGGGTTGTATGTGCTAAAATGATGAGGAGGACGAGGATGATGGTGGACAACTGTTTCCCCTTATAATGGTCATTTTTTTTTTGGGGGGGGGGGTTTAGTGTTGTATGTGCTAAAATGATGAGGATGACGAGGATGATGGTGGACAACTGTTTCCCCTTATAATGGTCATTTTTTTTTGGGGGGGGGGGTTTAGTGTTGTATGTGCTAAAATGATGAGGATGACGAGGATGATGGTGGACAACTGCTTCCCCTTATAATAGTCATTTTTTTGGGGGGGGGGGGGGTTTAGGTTTGTAGTGCTAAAATGATGAGGATGACGAGGATGATGGTGGACAACTATTTCCCCTTATAACGGTCATTTTTTTTGGGTTTTTTTTTAGTGTTGTATGTGCTAAAATGATGAGGATGACGATGGTGGACAACTGTTTCCCCTTATAACGGTCATTTTTTTGGGGTTTTTTTTTTAGTGGTGTGTGCTAAAATGATGAGGATGAGGATGGTGGACAACTGTTTCCCCTTATACGGTCATTTTTTTGGGGGGTTTTTTTTTTAGTGTTGTATGTGCAAAAATGATGAGGATGACGATGGTGGACAACTGTTTCCCCTTATAACGGTCATTTTTTGGGGGTTTTTTTTTAGTGTTGTATGTGCTAAAATGATGAGGATGAGGATGGTGGACAACTGTTTCCCCTTATAACGGTCATTTTTTTGGGGGGTTTTTTTTTAGTGTTGTATGTGCTAAAATGATGAGGATGAGGATGGTGGACAACTGTTTCCCCTTATAACGGTCATTTTTTTGGGTGGTTTTTTTTTTAGTGTTGTATGTGCTAAAATGATGAGGATGACGAGGATGATGGTGGACAACTGTTTCCCCTTATAACGGTCATTTTTTTTTGGTTTTTTTTTTAGTGTTGTATGTGCTAAAATGATGAGGATGACAATGGTAGACAACTGTTTCCCCTTATAATGGTCATTTTTTTTGGGGGTGGGGGGTTTAGTGTTGTATGTGCTAAAATGATGAGGATGACGAGGATGATGGTGGACAACTGCTTCCCCTTATAACGGTCATTTTTTTTTTTGGTTTTTTTTTTAGTGTTGTATGTGCTAAAATGATGAGGATGAGGATGGTGGACAACTATTTCCCCTTATAACGGTCATTTTTTTGGGGGTTTTTTTTTTAGTGTTGTATGTGCTAAGAGGATGAGGATGACGATGGTAGACAACTATTTCCCCTTATAACGGTCATTTTTTTTGGGGTTTTTTTTTTAGTGTTGTATGTGCTAAGAGGATGAGGATGAGGATGGTGGACAACTGTTTCCCCTTATAACGGTCATTTTTTTGGGGGGTTTTTTTTTTAGTGTTGTATGTGCTAAAATGATGAGGATGACGAGGATGATGGTGGACAACTGCTTCCCCTTATAACGGTCATTTTTTTTTTGGTTTTTTTTTAGTGTTGTATGTGCTAAAATGAAGAGGATGACGATGGTGGACAACTGTTTCCCCTTATAACGGTCATTTTTTTGGGGGGTTTTTTTTTTAGTGTTGTATGTGCTAAAATGATGAGGATGAGGATGGTGGACAACTGTTTCCCCTTATAACGGTCATTTTTTTGGGGGGGTTTTTTTTAGTGTTGTATGTGCTAAAATGATGAGGATGAGGATGGTGGACAACTGTTCCCCTTATAACGGTCATTTTTTTGGGGGGTTTTTTTAGTGTTGTATGTGCTTAAAATGATGAGGATGACGAGGATGATGGTGGACAACTGTTTCCCCTTATAACGGTCATTTTTTTTTGGTTTTTTTTTAGTGTTGTATGTGCTAAAATGATGGTGAGGATGACAATGGTAGACAACTGTTTCCCCTTATAATGGTCATTTTTTTGGGGGGGGGGGGGGGGTTAGTGTTGTATGTGCTAAAATGATGAGGATGACGAGGATGATGGTGGACAACTGCTTCCCCTTATAACGGTCATTTTTTTTTTGGTTTTTTTTTTTTTAGTGTTGTATGTGCTAAAATGATGAGGATGAGGATGGTGGAAACTATTTCCCCTTATAACGGTCATTTTTTTTTGGGTTTTTTTTTTAGTGTTGTATGTGCTAAGAGGATGAGGATGACGATGGTAGACAACTATTTCCCCTTATAACGGTCATTTTTTTGGGGGTTTTTTTTTTTAGTGTTGTATGGTGCTAAGAGGATGAGGATGACGATGGTAGACAACTATTTCCCCTTATAACGGTCATTTTTTGGGGGTTTTTTTAGTGTTGTATGTGCTAAGAGGATGAGGATGAGGATGGTGGACAACTGTTTCCCCTTATAACGGTCATTTTTTTGGGGGGTTTTTTTTTTTAGTGTTGTATGTGCTAAAATGATGAGGATGACGAGGATGATGGTGGACAACTGCTTCCTCTTATAACGGTCATTTTTTTTTTGGTTTTTTTTTAGTGTTGTATGTGCTAAAATGAAGAGGATGACGATGGTGGACAACTGTTTCCCCTTATAACGGTCATTTTTTTTTTTGGCTTTTTTTTTTAGTGTTGTATGTGCTAAAATGATGAGGATGACGAGGATGATGGTGGACAACTGCTTCCCCTTATAACGGTCATTTTTTTTTTTGGTTTTTTTTTTTAGTGTTGTATGTGCTAAAATGATGAGGATAACGATGGTAGACAACTGTTTCCCCTTATAACGGTCATTTTTTTGGGGGGTTTTTTTTTTAGTGTTGTATGTGCTAAAATGAAGAGGATGAGGATGACGATGGTGGACAACTGTTTCCCCTTATAACGGTCATTTTTTTTTTGGTTTTTTTTTTAGTGTAGTATGCGCTAAAATGAAGAGGATGAGGATGGTGGACAAGTGTTTCCCCTCATATCGGTCATTTTTTGGGGGTTTTAGTTTTTTTTTTTAAAGGGCACATTGAAAAATGTAGTCTTAGATATATTACTATCTCACTAAAGTCAGAACGTGACAAACCAAGTCAACAAGGGGAATGACATTAATAATAATAATAATAATATGTGAAAATATATATATATATGTAATGAAATTTTCACTGCACTTGTTAGTTTCAATATCATGTGAGCCAAAGCAGAGATTCTCCTACCTCTCTCTCTCTCCCTCTCTCTCATAAATAGATAGATACATAGGTGGATGGATAGATAGATAGATAGATAGATAGACAGACAGACACATAGATAGATAGGTAGATAGATAGATAGGTAGATAGATAGGTAGGTAGATAGATAGGTAGATAGATAGGTAGGTAGGTAGGTAGGTAGATAGATATCACCAGGATAATATATCCTTTTGAACTCATTTTTGTGATATATATATACATCATCGTTTATATATGTCTGTACATACATATGTATGCATGTGTGTATGTATGTATGTGTGTGTGTGTGTGGAATAAATAACACACATACACACAGAGTGAGCGAGTGAGGTAAGAGAACCTGTACCTTGGCCCATGTCCTATTGAAAGCACAAACGAGATAGTTTAATTGTTCACAAACAGATTCTTTCTTGCTCATAACTCTTGACTCACAAAGAGTTCAAAATGCACACACACACACACACACAAAAAAAAAACCCTTTATGAAACAAAAATATTAATTCAGTAAAAAGAAAGAAAACAATTTACAGGGGGTAAGGTAAGTAGTTAACAATTCTTTGAAGATGCTTCTCTTTGCATATGCTTCAAAGAGCAGCTATTTCCTTTGCGTGAAATAAGCAGGTATAACCTCAATACAATTTAGAGTTATATTATTATTACAGCTAACAGGAGAAATGTATTTGCTACTTAAAGTTCCACCGGTTGAAGAGCATAATAATGATAATGTGGATTAGCATGCATAAAAAGGAAAAAATCATTCAGACAATACATTCACTCTAAATCTCAATTTTACCAAACTACCATTGAACACAACTAATTCTTCCTGTCATTATAGAAGATAACAAGGGAAAATAACTTATGGCTGGTCTGTTGAGATTCTTTCCCTTGGATCATTAGTAAGTGATATTTTTTGGAAGCCATTTATTTTTATTTCATTTTTGGATTTGGTTTGCAAGATTCTTTATGGGATTTCGTGTGTTGAAGCATATTCTGTTGTGTCTGGGGGTGAATCATTTGCTTTTTGGGCCTTATAATGTAACACACTCACCAGTAAAATTTCTACTTATTTCTTATTTTTATTTTCCTAATATTTTCGTTGCGTCTTGCAACCTTTTCAAAAAGCACAAAAAGAAAATGACTCTCCCCAGACACATTTATTTCTAGTGTTGATTAAAATATGAACAAGAAGTTTAAAAGGTGCCGGGGTGGATGGTGATGTAGAGTGTATAAAATGAGAAGATAAAATGTTCTATTTTAATCCCGTAGGATTTTACTCCATTTTCATTCACTGGATTTACTAGTTTATGGGTTATGTCCTGAATGTTCCACTGGGTACAGGACAGAAGGGCCGAGAGGACGTCCCCATCTGTGCACAACTACATGGGCACCTAAAATAATCAACAAAAGCACAGTACCCGCAACCAAGTTGCCTTCAACTTTAAGTGACAGATATAGCTTTATTATGCTATTCAAGTGGTGAAACTTTAAGTAGCACACATATCCATCCTGCAGACCATAATAAATTATAACAACATATATATATATATATTAATTCTGGTTATAAACACTGAGTTAAAACGTGATAGTTCACTTTATTAGACAACAGTAGAATGATCTATCTGCTGAGGAAGAAGTAAAGTCTAAAATAACTGTGAAATAGCTGGGGCATTTATCAAAAGAGAAGTGTTGCTTCATAAATGCGCATGTGTGCACGTGCGTGCATGCGCACATAGATATATATATTTCATTTGCTTCATTTCTCCATGCAAGCATGGGTTAAATGTCTAATGTTATTGAGACATTGTTTCTTAACACAAGTAAGCCCTTATGTTTTTCAAGTAAGGAATCTTATTCCACACAGCAATTAACTAAGAGGAGAAATGCCAACAGAACACCACTTTAACAGTGGGACTTTCAAATAGCATGTGGAAGACACACACACACACAACAGGCTTCTCTTTTTTGAAGTCAATCTACTAAGTCCATTCCCAAAGCTTTGGACAGCCCAGGGCTACAGTAGAAGACATTTGCTCAAGATGCTTTGCAGTGGGACTGAACCTGAATCCACATGGTTAGCAAGTGAGCTTCTTACAACCACGTCTGTGCTTATAATAGATATTTCATGATAAGCTAAGAAGCAGTGATTTTCAACTCATGTCAATCATAAATTACTCCAAATTGTTGTCAGAGTATCCACATAAGTGGAGTCAAGACCAGCTGGTTTGTACTGGCATCAATTCATATTAGTCGTAATAATGAAGTTAAACCAAAGAGTAATATTTCGAAATCCTTTAATTTCTACATTTCAGGTCTTCATAATATAGAATAGGAACAAGCATCCGCAACAAAAAAACTCCGAAATGAAAGCATTTTAAAAATATTTTTGAAAGGCTTTAACTTAGGAAGATTTACATAATGGATGCATTTTCTATCATATATTACTCAGACCCAAAATGTGCCAAATTATATATATATATATATATATATATATATATATATATATATATATATATATATATCTTTTATTTTGGTTGAGTCAGCCTCTTTCTAATCTGTGTGCCAGCAGGTGAAATTCAGAGCAGCAAGAGGCTGGCTCGACCAAATAAAGTATCTTTAACTTCTATCCAGTTATTGAGTGCTCTTTTTCCAATAGTTAATACTTAATGGGTATGTGTGTATGTATAAGGGACTCTTGCAGTCAAAACTACTAAAATAAACAAATTGTACCGAATGCAAAACTTCAAAGCAAGTCATTTAAAAACAGAATTTAAATGACTTGCTTTGAAGTTTTGCCTTCAGTAAAATTTTGTTTATTTTAGTAGTTATGGCCGCATTGGTCCCTCCTAGCGTGCGGTACCTATGAATAATAGTACCCTCTATATAATATAAATAAATATTTTCAAAGTGGAAAAATTTACAAATTTTTTCTCTTACGAGGTTTTTCACGCTAACTACTGATAATTTCTTATAAAGATTTTATCCTTAATTTTAATATATATATATATATATAAAATTAGAAGACAAAGAAAGGAAAGTAATGAGATGGCCAAATGCAAAATTCTTTGAGACGGTGTACGTCCAAATTTTACGACAAGGCCACTCATTTTCATTCTTCCTTAAAAATCCAAATTAATCTATAAATCAAGTCGTGAGGTGACCCTACCCAACTGCAAACACAAGACACACTGTAAAAAAAAAACATAAGTGAACATAACAAACACTGCATCAACACAAACAGAAGCAACAACAAAAAGCGAAAAACAACAACAAAACTGCATGCTGAAAACAGTTTGGTCATTATACACCATGTGTGTGTGTGTGTGTGTTTGTGTGTGTACTAGGTATATATGTACCCATCTAGAGTATGTGTCAATATATATAAGGTGGTATCAGAAAGTTCCCAGACCAAATCTTAAAAAAGAAATGCTGTGTTTTAGTAAATAATGTATTTCTTATCTAATTTCTGCTTGGTATGGATCCTCTTTGAAATAGTCCCCCTGGGGACATAAACAGTAATCTCAACATGTCTTCCCCACCTCAAAGGCACTGCAGAAACCCCATTTCCTGAAGGCCACATTGTACCCCAGCAATTCTCTTTCAGTGTCATCCACCATGTTGGAACAACACCCCTTCATCTTCAGTTTTGTTTTTGGAAACCCAGTGAAGTCACCGAGAGATAGGGTAAGCGAATACGGAGTGTGTGGCAAAACCATTTTGTTTTCAGTCAAAAACTACATCTAGATAAAGGTAAGGGCAAGTGGTTTCCAGGCTGCAACAACCAACTGTAATTACACCACAGATTTGGGCATTTTTTTTATTGAGAATCTTCTGCCAAATACCTCAGGTAATCACACTACAGTTGGGAGGAACAAATTATTGGTGAAAGATACCTTTGACATTAAAAACATGATGAGCCTGGTTTTCATTGCATTGCGGATCTGTTTTGCTTTCTTTGTTTTTAATCACCGCAAGTTCTTTATTGCTGTTTTGTCTTCAGATTTAACTATAAACCCAAATGTCATCATCTGTGATAATTCTAAAAGATTAAGTGTCACTCTCTCTTTTACTCTTTTACTTATTTCAGTCATTTGACTGTGGCCATGCTGGAGCACCGCCTTTAATCGAGCAACTCAACCCCGGGACTTATTCTTTTTGTAAGCCCAGTACTTATTCTATCGGTCTCTTTTGCTGAACCGCTAAGTAACGGGGACATAAACACACCAGCGTCGGTTGTCAAGCAATGCTAGGGGGACAAACACAGACACACACGCATAAATATATATATGTATACATATATACGACAGGCTTCTTTCAGTTTCCGTTTACAAAATCTACTCACAAGGCTTTGGTCGGCCCAAGGTTATAGTAGAAGACACTTGCCCAAGGTGTCACTATTAACATTCCCATGAATCTTAAAGTACATCTGAAGACACAGCTACTTTTGAAGACTGTCTCATTTGTCAAAGAGAGACCAACTTCAAACCAATGCAATACATGTTCAGGTATTCCATATGGTTCTCCAGGCAGAATCGTAACAGATTCCAACCATTTGAGAGAACTGATGGATCGTTCTGTAAGGGAGAAGTTTACAATTCCCCCCACATTTCTGGTATTTTACGACAGATTTCTTGCCTTGAAAGCTCATCATCTTAACTCTTTTGTTACAAATTCAACAAATTCAACAATTTCATAAATTGATTAACCCTTTTGTTACCGTATTCTGTTGAGATGCTCTGTGTTTCTTTCAATTACTTTAAATATAATAAAGAATTTAGTAAAATAACTTAGTTATCATTCAGCTAGTGTTAGGAACATAAATTGTGACTAAGGTTTGGTGGAAGATTTTAATTCAAAACTTATGAAAACAAGACATTTGTACTATAGAGCCAGAGCTGGGTTCAGCCGGGTTGGTATTGAAAGGGTTAAAATGATACCCAACCAATCTATAACACTCAAAGAACCCAAGTCACAAATCTTACAAAACACCCCAAGGGTTCCAACAGCACACTCACGGTGCTTCATTCAAATTCTGATGCAGGAACCCTGCTTGGATTTGTCATCATTGTAAAAATTGCAGAACTCAGTAAGGTTGGCCACCAATAACTGCCAACAGTTCAATCACATTTAAGTGCAGTGCAGTAACTTTCTGATAACACCTTATATATACGTAAAACAATGCGTACATATACATTTGTAGCCCTCTCTCTCTCTCTCTTTCTGAAATAAAATTTATATTTATCAGTTTTACCATTTAAACCAGCCTATTTCATTGGTTCCTGCTTTCAATATAATATGGAATAGTGGAGGCGCAATGGCCCAGTAGTTAGGGCAGCGGACTCACGGTCATAGGATCGCGGTTTCGATTCCCAGACCGGGCGTTGTGAGTGTTTATTGAGCAAAAACACCTAAAAGCTCCACGAGGCTCCAGCAGGGGATGGTGGTGATCCCTGCTGTACTCTTCAACGCAACTTTCTCTCACTCTAACTTCCTGTTTCTGTTGTACCTGTATTTCAAGGGGCCGGCCTTGTCACTCTCTGTGTCACGCTGAATATCTCCGAGAACTACATTAAGGGTGCACGTGTCTGTGCTCAGCCACTTACACGTTAATTTCACGAGCAGGCTGTTCCGTTGATTCGGATCAACTGGAACCCTCGTCGTCGTAACCGACGGAGTGCTTCCTATAATATGGAATTCTTTTCACTCAGTGCATGTTTAACGAAGATTTACATCAAAGTCCATCCGTCATCGTACACGGAACATTCTTTATCCAAAGCTTCTGTCTTAATGTAGACTACACACCACTACCACCTCCACCCTGCTCAATCGTATACTTCTGGAACTTTACATGATGAGCCCTTTCTTCCCGCTACAACAATGCACCCCCCACACACACCTGGTGATAAAATCTCTGTATCAATTGTCTCGGACAAATAAAGCCTGGGCAGCCCTCCAGCCTTGCCAGCTCCTGTCCAACTCATGCCAGCATGGAAAACAGAAGCTAGACGACGATGATGAGGACATAAGATCCAAATGTCTGGAACTTACATCCAATGTTGGTTTCTACAGCAGCAAGCTGATAAATGATAAATCTGCCCCAGAACCATAGATGCTTTCCTTATACACAGAATTTGAACTCAACACAGCCAGCTAATGAACTGTGATACAACCAGTTAAATGGACTTGAATACATGCAATATTGGTCATAAGTTATGAATCATTACCCCGCCAGTCATCTCAACATACACATATAAAGACCAAAAAAGGTCATCAGTATTTGATTTTCTCTTGGAGCTAATAGTTTACTTTTTCCATCCTTCTCCACGATGCATCTATTTGACCAGACAAGTGTGTAGTTGAGATGGGTTTTGAAAACTTCCCTGTTTCCATCTTTAACCCTTTAGTTTTCAGATTGCTCCGTTAAATGTAATACTTTTTCACTGAAAGGTGCAACCATCTGGTTCGCCAGCCCTCAGTCAAAATCGTCCAACCCATGCTAGCATGGAAAGCGGACGTTAAACGATGATGATGATAGTCATGCATTATCTTATAGCTTTGAGGTTTCAATGATGTGATTGTTTATTTTTAGAATGACATTGTTGGTTAGGTACGAGGCCTGATCTGGTCAGTTTGAATATTAAAACATGTAGAATATCTGGGCCGGATATGGCCAGTTTAAACACTAAAGGGTTAAACTTAGATTCACTTCCCTGCCCATCAGTCTAACTTAAGCTGTTACCACAATATTGCTGGAGCAATAATGATTTTTAGCCAAAATGAAGCAAATATTTTTCGCGTATAGCAAAAAAAAAAATAATGTACCAAATTTTCCATTCTTTGTTTTCACAACATAAAAGAAAAAAAAAACTAAGACAAAACTACCCAAAGAGAATGTTTCTACCGGTATATACATTAACTGTTGTTTTATAGATTTTTTTTGTTGATTTTTTGAAACAAATTCTAAAATCCAAGAAGAGAGGGAAAGAGAGAGCAAGAATGTGTGTGTGTGTGTAATTAAACCAAATTCAATTCGGGGAATAAATTTGGCAGGGTGCGTGTGTTTCTGTATTGTTGGGTAGCAGAAGGTAAGTAGCTTTTGAGATCAAACAATCAAAACACAAATATACAACAGCTGATACTAAATACAAGGTTAATTAGGGCCTATCGTTAAGTCTAGGAAGGACGGTGATGGTGAGGGTGATAATAATATTGAAAATAATGAAAATGAAATAATGATTTCTTTATAACAATAATAAATAATAATAAATAAGAGTAATGAAAATAAATAATAATAATAATAATAATGATGATGATAACAATAACAACAGTTCATCATTGAATGAGTGAAGAAATAAATGAAAGTTGGAGATTACAAGATGGAGAAAGACAGAAGAGAAGGAAAATGTGGAAGGGAAGAAGTGATGATGGAAAGAAAAGTAAGAGAGAATGAGTCAGAAGGAAGAAGGACAAAGGAATTGGAAGGAAAAAAGGGTGAAGGAATTGGAAGGAAAAAAGGGTGAAGGAATTGGAAGGAAAAAAGGGTGAAGGAATTGGAAGGAAAAAAGGGTGAAGGAATTGGAAGGAAAAAAGGGTGAAGGAATTGGAAGGAAAAAAAGGGTGAAGGAATTGGAAGGAAAAAAGGGTGAAGGAATTGGAGGGTTATGTAGTTGGAAGGAAGAAAGGGGAAAAAGAAATAAAGGGGGAAGCAGCTGAGAAGAAAGCGAAGGAATTGAAAGGTTGAAGGGTGAAAGAAATGGAAGAAAAAAGGGCAGGAGGAGGAGGATCTGGAAAGAAAAAAGGGTGAAGGAATTGAAGGGTTAAGGAGTTGGAAGGAAGAAGGGTGAAGGAACTGGAAGGGGAAAAGGGCAAAGAAATTGAAGGGTTAAGGAGTTGGAAGGAAGAAGGGTGAAGGAATTGGAAGGGGAAAAGGGCAAAGAAATTGAAGGGTTAAGGAGTTGGAAGAAGAAGGGTGAAGGAACTGGAAGGGGAAAAGGGCAAAGAAATTGAAGGGTTAAGGAGTTGGAAGGAAGAAGGGTGAAGGAAATGGAAGGGGAAAAGGGCAAAGAAATTGAAGGGTTAAGGAGTTGGAAGGAAGAAGGGTGAAGGAACTGGAAGGGGAAAAGGGCAAAGAAATTGAAGGGTTAAGGAGTTGGAAGGAAGAAGGGTGAAGGAACTGGAAGGGGAAAAGGGCAAAGAAGTTGAAGGGTTAAGGAGTTGGAAGGCAGAAAGGGCAAAAGAATTGAAGTGGGAAGCAGCTGAGAGGATGAAAGGCGAAGGAATTGAAAGGGAAGAGGGCAAAAGAATTAGGAGAGAGAGAAGGAATTGGAAGGGAGAAGAGTGAAGGAACTGAAAAGTGAAGGAATTGGATGGAAGAAGAGGAATGATGGAATTGGAAGGCAGAAGAGGAATTATGGAATTGGAAGGAAGAAGGGTGAAAAATGAATGAAATGAGGAAGGAAGAAGACTGATCAATATTTGGTAGAAGAATTAGAAAAGTAGAACAGAAGCATACTCACACTGTGAAACCTGGAATTCCCAAAGACATGATGACACATGTGCAAAATTGAAAGAAGAATACAAAGAAAAATATGAAGAAATTGAATGAGCTGTCACTCCTGGAAAAGAAAAGAAGAAAAAAAACTTTAGTACAAGGAAAAGACTGGAGTTTGGAATATAGGCAGAAGGTGGTAAATTTTAGGGGGCATGGGTTTGATGGTTACATCAATCCCACAATACTTAGAGAGAGATCAACCTTTGAAGGATGAAGGACAAAGATGACCACCAACAGGGGACTTGATCTTAGGTCAGCAGAAATATCGTAACGCATTAATTTCCAATGTTCTAATAATCGTTTAGATACAAGGCCAGCAAATTTGAGGGGAGGGGGTTAGTCAATATCAACAACCCCAGTATTTGACTGGTATTTTATTCTACCGACACTGAAGGGATGAAATAAAGTTGACCTCAACAGGATTTGAACTGAAAATGTAAAGAGCCATAGGTGTAGGAGTGGCTGTGTGGTAAGTAGCTTGCTAACCAACCACATGGTTCCGGGTTCAGTCCCACTGCGTGGCACCTTGGGCAAGTGTCTTCTACTATAGCCTCGGGCCAACCAAAGCCTTGTGAGTGGATTTGGTAGACGGAAACTGAAAGAAGCTCATCGTATATATGTATATATATATATATGTATGTGTGTGTGTTTGTGTGTCTGTGTTTCTTCCCCTAGCATTGCTTGACAACCGATGCTGGTGTGTTTATGTCCCCGTTACTTAGTGGTTCGGCAAAAGAGACTGATAGAATAAGTACTGGGCTTACAAAAGAATAAGCCCCGGGGTGGAGTTGCTCGATTAAAAGGCGATGCTCCAGCATGGCCGCAGTCAAATGACTGAAACAAGTGAAAGAGCAAAAACAAATGCCACAAGGCATTTTGTCCGACATTCTAATAAACTGAAAATGCTTGAGGGCAAAAATGTTGTTATATTTGATTACTTGAAAAATGCAAAACTTTTGCTGAGATCAATCAAGGGCATTTACTCCCGCAAGCCCCCCCAAACTCCAAAAATAGGGGATTTTTGTAAATTTTTTTTACAATAGTGGAGTTTGTAGGGTTTAAGGGAGTAAATGCCCTTGACTGATCTCAGCGGAAATTTCAGGATTTTTGCTAGTAATCAAATATAGCAAGATTTTTAGGCCTTAGGCATTTACAATTTCCACAATTTTTTTTATTTTCACTCTTTAAGGAGCACTCCATCGGTTATGACGATGAGGGTCCCAGCTGATACGATCAACGGAACAGCTTGCTCGTGGAATTAAAGTGCAAGTGGCTGAGCACTCCACAGACACGTGTACTCTTAACGTAGTTCTCGAGGAGATTCAGCGTGACACAGAGTGTGACAAGGCTGGCCCTTTGAAATACAGGTACAACAGAAACAGGAAGAAAGAGTGGGAGAAAGTTGTGGTGAAAGAGTACAGCAGGGTTCACCACCACCCCCTGCAGGAGCCTCGTGAAGTTTTAGGTGTTTTCGCTCAATAAACACTCACAATGCCCGGTCTGGGAATCGAAACCACGATCCTACGACCGTGAGTCCGCTGCCCTAACCACTGGGCCATTGCGCCTCCACTATTTTCACTCTACCCTAATTCAATAGAAATACAATGCCTCCCAACCAGACACCTCCCAGAAATCATCCCAAATGGTTTGCCATTTCTGGAGTCTGCCTCCTCCCTGTCATGACAAATAACAAGAGATAAGCAACATCATATTTTTATTTCCCTTTAATCATAATTAAAACGTATTTGAAATCATAATTAAAGCATATGCACACACACACACACGCACACACAAATATAGGCAGGTACGTATTTACTCACCTGAAAGCTTTATAGAGGGGTCGGTACCAACAAACAAATGAACATGGAGTGAATAATAAGAACCAGAGTATAGAAAATCCGAATGTATTGGCTCCATCACTTCTGGCAACCAGATTAGCAAGACTTCCAAGGAAATTTAAGAATAATACAAAAACATACACTGCAAAAAAGAAAAAAAAGATTAATTATAAGATTAATTATAAGATTAATTATAAGATTAATAAAAAAAATTAATATTTTTCCTTTTTTTTTAAAAAAACTTATCTAAATCTTGGTTTTGTTTTTAATAATAATGAAATTTGTGGAGAGGGAGTAAGTCGATCATATCGACCCCAGTACTTGACTGGTACTTATTTCATCAAGGATGAAAGGCAAAGTTGACCACAGCAGAATTTGAACTCAGAACATTGAGACGGACGAAATGCCACGAAGCCTTTTTTGCCTGGAGTGCTAACAATTCTGCCAGCTCGCTGACTTAATAATAACAACAATAAAACAAACATCAAGAGAGACCAAACCAGAAACCAGAATGGAAAAAGGCAGTTTGATTATATGAAGCCAATCCGTTAATATTTGAACAGTAATTATTTAGTAGTGGCAACATGTGGTGTGTGGTCAGTACAAACCAACCCGCAACCCCACCCCACTCAACATCCTGGCCTTGGACCTATGTCAGAAGTCAACACAAGACAACTACAATTTGAATAATTAATTTAAAATTTATCTTTCATAATATTTCTAAATTTCGGTAAAATATTAAAAAGAAAAAATTTCTTTTATTGCATTTTGATTTACAATGAAGAAAATAACGTGCTGCTGGTTGGGTTATTTACCAAAAAGTAAGGATCAGAAGTCCAGGAATTTAAACTATTTAGCTCCAGACTGGCCTTCACATCCCTGGCAGCATCATTACGGAACCTGACTGCACTATTTAGCAATAGTTTGACCTCTTTCTCACTCGTAGTATATTCATAGTTGGTCACCTGCTTTATATCAATATCACATGATCAACCAAACTATCAGACATTGGTAAACATCACTGGTCACAATGCACTTAGCTTTTGAATGATGCCACCTTGCTGGCTAGGTGAACAGGCCAACATTCCCTCTGATCAGATGGCTATTCCATTGCAGGGTTACCCATTTACAGCTAAGTGGACAGCAGCAATGGGAAGTGAAGTTTTTTTTTACTCAAGGACACACTGCACCAGCCAGCCAGGGAATCAAACCCATGGTTTATCAACTGTGAGTTCAACACCCTAACCACTAAGCCTTAACCTATATCAATACACAGCTCCCATATATTACAAATTGATAAAAACTGTATCACTCACTATAGCCAGATGGAGGACACTTTTGTAAAACGTTATATGATAAACATATTATTTTCAATAGACTGATCAATATAACTCAATTAACAAATCCATAATTGCATTTATGAGGCTGTGGATGTATGTCAGCTGTATTCATCATAATACTTGGCACTATGTCTGATGGTAAAACTAATAAATTAGTAAATGGATTCAATGACAGCTAGCACTTGGTTTCTCACAGTTCTGCCCCAAATCTTTAGAATTGGAGTGGTGGTAATTGCATTACTCAAAACGTCAAGATCAAATCATTAGCATTGCTGGGACAATATAATATTTCTAAATTTTCTTTAGCGAAAGACTAACAGCAACAACAATAACAACAGTAATATAACAAACAACAACAATAATAATAATAAGGGTATGGGTAAAGACCCCCTTCGGTCATGAATGACCATGGGATTGCACCTAGAAAGTTGCCCTCCTAGACACAAGTCCGGGCAAGGTTGTTTATGGAAGACCAGCAGTCGCCCATGCATACCAGCCTCCCCTCTCCACGCCACCAGTGTTATCCAAGGGAAAGACAAAGGTCGATACAGCTTGGCACCTGTGACGTCGCAACTCATTTCTACAGCTGAGTGAACTGGAGCAACGTGAAATAAAGTGCTTTGCTCAAGAACACAACACGCAGCCCGGTCCGGGATTCGAGCTCACAACCTCACGATCGTAAGCTCGACGCTCTAACCACTGAGCCATGCGCCTTCACAATAATAATAATAATAATAATAATAATAATAATTGCCCTGATGCAGTACCAGGCAGTGGCGCTCATGGCTTCTGATCTTAAATGATTGGAAGTGTTATCATGTACATTGTTTTGTCTTGGTATAAAAGATGGGCTACAGCAAATATTCTGCTCAATACAACAGATTTGCTTGTCAGTTGTTTGACCTTAACCAGTTGAGCATGTCCCTTAGTGGCTGACGATATGTGCATCTCTGATCACGAGCAGAAGTAGTGGGGGAGCATCATAGCCATGTGTTGAGAGGGATTCTTTGGGGTTTGAATAATTCACCTCTGGAAACATGGATGGTTCTTTCAACATCCTTAAACAACCCTTATTCAGGGACCTTTTGAGCGGGATGGGCTACTCAACCAGAAGAAAATTCTAACTGGGCCCCACCTGCAAGGTCATGTGCTGTTTATCTTTTTATGAGATCACCATGTCGCGCACATATGGTTGTGATGCATGTGCCTGGTGTACCCTTATCAGACGGGTAGTCATGATGGGTATATTGGGCTTCGTATATTTTACCCCAGTGTCACTTTGATGGCACGCACTGCTCTCTCACTCAATAATAATAATAATAATAATAATAACAGTTTCAAAATGTAACACAAAGTCAGGAAGTTCGGGTGGTTCCCTTGTGTACATACATGCACGCAAACAACAAAATAAAACTTAAAAAACAGAAAAAAAAAAAAAAGGAAACTCACACATCCATAGGTAGTAAGCAAATTTTACAGTTTTCTGAAATTCAAGAGGAATATCAACGCTGAAATCTTGGTAGAAGCAAGGTCCAACAGGGAACCATTTCGGCAGTGGTGGCCAGTTGTTCTGTTTGCCTGTAAATAGCAAAGAAGGAAACATCAATAGATTCTACGATGAAAAGTTGCTAAACGTAACATATTTGTCACATGTTGAGGACTAATGAAGGTCGGTCATTCTCATTTTAACCCCTTCGTTACTATATTTATTTCGAGATGGGCTGTTTTTCTCTCGATTATTTTAAATGTAACAAAGAATTTAGTAAAATATTCAATCTCATTCTGAGATTTAATAATGCTTACTGTCAGTTTTTCGAAATCAGTGGCAGACGTCACTAGAAAAACTCATATATTTGCAAGGCGGCCTTCTCTTTCATCGCGACCTGGTGGTTACCGCCCGTTGACGAGGGACAAAAATCCCGAAACTAGTCCGAGCGTATCACTCAGGCTTGCGAGGAAGGGATGGCCTCCCTTTGCAAATACTTCAAGGGCACTGAAATGGTGTCTAAAGCCAGCTGGAGACGTCGATCTCCTGGGGCTATAAAGCTACAGTAACACCCCCTCCCCTATGTGGTTAGCCATGTTAAGATGGCTTCTATACTTTACATTATCGAGCGATTACTGTTTCAATCTCATTCTGAGATGTAATAATGCTCATTCTGAGATTTAATAAAACTTAGTTATCATTAAGCAAGTGTTAGGAATATAAATTGTGACTAAAATTTGGTGGAAGATTTTAACTTATGAAAACAAGACATTTGTACTACAGAGCCAGTTTCAGCCAGGTTGGTAACAGAAGGGTTAAGAATGGTTTCTCTATTATATATTTTAACCCTTTTGTTACCATATTGCTGTTGAGATGCTCTGTGTTTCTTTCAATTGATTTTAAATATAACAAAGAATTTAGTAAAATAACTTAGTTATCATTCAGCTCGTGTCAGGAATATAAATTGTGACTAAGGTTTGGTGGTATATCCAGTTTCAGCCGGGTTGGTAACGGAAGGGTTAATGACAACAACCAGAAATAGCAGATGACCACCACCATCTTTATTTGCTATTTGCTTTCCAGGCTGGCATGGGTTAGATACAATGAATATGAAAAAATTTAAATGACTCAATTGGGGATTGAACCTGTACTGCAGCAGCAGACTTGGGTCACAGGAAAGTAGCATTACTCTATGGTATTTACACAATATTGTTATCGTAGGTGTGGCATATAGATTTACTCATTATTTAAACCCTTTAGCATTCAAACTGGTCGTATCTGGCCTAAATATTCTGCCTGTTTTGCATTCAAAGCAGCCAGATCAAGCCTCTCACACCTACCCTACAATGTCACCCTAAAATTAATCAATCTACATCATGAAAATTTCAAAGTTACATGATAATGCATGATTAAGTGAAAACAATGTGAATGGAAAAGCTTTACTTTTGACAGAATCTGAATGCTAACGGGTCAAAGATAATTTACTCATTAATCAAACATAAATTGGAATTTTCTTATTTGCAAAAATACTTTGAAATGTATGACATATCCTAACGATCTTTTTGTTTTAATGTTTGCCTCAACCAAAACGTGGACAAATTGTAGCATTGGAAATGGGTGGAAAAAGAATTAAGGGCCAGGGTGAAAGCAAACAGCAGCTATTTTGAATTGTAAATATGTGTAAATTACCATCATCATCATCCGTTTCTTTATTACCCACAAGGGGCTAAACATAGAGGGGACAAACAAGGACAGACAAACGGTTTAAGTCGATTACATCGACCTCAGTGCATAACTGGTACTTAATTTATCAACCCCGAAAGGATGAAAGGCAAAGTGGACCTGGGTGGAATTTGAACTCAGAACGTAACGGCAGACGAAATACGGCTACACATTTCGCCCCGCGTGCTAACGATTCTGCCAGCTCGCCGCCATCATCATCATCATTTAACATCCGCTTTCCATGCTGGCATGGGTTGGATGGTTATACCGAGGACTGGCAAGCCAGGAGGCTGTACCAGGCTCCAGTCTGATCTGGCAACGTTTCTACAGCTGGACGCCCTTCCTAAAGCCAACCACTCTGAGAATATAGTGGGTGATTTTTACATGCTACTGGCATGGGAGCCAGTCAGGTGGCACTGGCAATGACCATGCTCAAATGATGCCTTTTTTACAAGGCATGGGCACGTAAAAAGCCCATAAATATAAAAAAAAGAACCTGTAAACTTTCATTAGCCAAAGCCTAAAACATTTTCTTTTACGATAAAATGAATAATGGATATGGCATACCCAGAAGATTAACTAAAAGAGTAATCTTTAATCTCTATTTATAATCTCTAATATAAAAACATTTTAGGGGCGTAGAGGTTAAGTGGCTTAAATGCTCTCATGGAGACAGCAGAACAAGCCCGCAGAGCAGGTTTTATCTCTCAGTAGACCACATGTGGTTAGTTTGTCCCTTCTCGAGCCATCCCTGGCTCATAAGGGCCGGTTTCCCAGTTTCCTTGGCATATAGGTTCCCCACCTGGACGGGACACCGGTCCATCGCAGGTGAGCTGCAAGATGCAGGAGGAAAGAGTGAGAGAAAGTTGTGGCGAAAGAGTCAGAAGAGGTTCGCCAATACCTTCTGCCAGAGCCACATGGAGCTTAGGTGTTTCGCTCATGAACACACACATCGCCTAGTCTGAGATTCGAACCCGCATCCGTCGACCGCGAGTCCACTGCTCTAACCACTAGGCCATGTGCCTCCACACATGTGGTGTAAGGAGCTGAACTTAGTACAGTGAGATAACAAAACAATCACTGAGTATAGAAGAACAGACTTGCTTACAAAGAGATGATGTACCTATACATGGTCACAGACAGTATAGCACATGGTAAGAAGATGTGTCATTGCTCGTCTTCTTAACCATCAGAAACGGTTACAGCAATGTGAGGAATGTAGAACGAAAACAAAAGAAAACAAACACTACAAACAAATTCTACCTTGGAACTGCATGTTGCGCATCTCTTGCTCTTTCCGTTGCAATTCTGCTGCTTTTCTTTCCAGTTCCTGTTAAAAATAAGAGAGAACTGTGAATGAGTCAGTCTTAAAAAACAATGTCTGAAAAAAAAAGACATCCTAACATTAGTGACATTAGAAGTGAGAAGATTAGAGAAGAGGAATCTGAGAGACAAAGACAAATCTAATTTATGGCGGTGAAGGGGTTTACCCAGCTTGCCTTTATTACAGTTGGTAAGGAGCTGCATTATTTACTGCCAAAATGATTCCCTCGTTTCTTAATTAGGTAACACCTGATTTTCCCACGTAAAACATCACTAAACCACAATATACTTGTCTGAAGGTAATTCAAATAACAATGAAAAAAAAACACGAACAGACTGTTGCAGTAAGCAGTGTCAAAAATGGTGAGGTTACTACGCCTCATCTCAACTTACATTCTGTGAGGCGGTGGAGGGGTTAACACTAATGAATCATCATTTAATGTCCACTAGCACTATGACCCTGCGTTGCCGGGTCATAATGCTAGTGCATGCATATACAGCTGCGTACGTGCGCACATACATGCGAGTACTGTCCAAATCTTCAACCAATTACTTACAGCTAGCTGGCATTCAATTGGCGTATCAAGTTTCGGGCATTTCGATTGGGTTTTGGATAGAAAATTCACAAAAAAGTCACTTCTATTGATTTTTTAATGGCTTTGAGGGATGAGTGGGGAAATGTAAAGATGTGCATGACCACACTTGGACGGTTTTGAATGACCATAGAAAGTGCGAGCCCTCTGACTGAAAAATTGTGGATTTGTAAAAAGGACATGCATAAACAGACATTTTGCCGTTTATACATATAGAGATTTTTGCACAGGTCAGATGGGATCTGTAGAAATGGATGTTCTAGGGCCGGATGCCCTTCCTGGTCACCAAACCTCACCTGTTTCCAGGTAAGGTAATATTTTCCCATGGCCAGACATGAATGCAGAGAATAAACAGATTGAGATTGTATTAAGAAGAGAAGAAATAGGATTAGAGAGGTAAAATCATCATCATCAATATATATATATATATATATATATAATATATATATATATATATATTTAGCAGAAGTAACAGAGTGACTCAAGGTCTGAAAGTTTCGTGGGTTGGCACTTATCAAATTAGTTTGATAGATGCCAATACATGGAGTCATTCTGTTGCTTCTGCTATATATTAACAAAAATATACATATACTCGCATTTCAAGTTATTTTTCCTGTTTGCACCAATATACTTATATATTTTCTGTCATTTGACTGTGGCCATGCTGGAGCACCACCTTTAATCAAACAAATCGACTCCAGGACTTATTCTTCATAAGCCTAGTACTTATTCTATTGGTCTTTTGCCAGACCACTAAGTTATGAGGATGTAACAGGAGTGGCTGTGTGGTAAGTAGCTTGCTTACCAACCACATGGTTCTGGGTTCAGTCCCACTGCGTGGCACCTTGGGCAAGTGTCTTCTACAATAGCCTCGGGCCGACCAAAGCCTTGTGAGTGGATTTGGTAGATGGAAACTGAAAGAAGCCCGTCGTGTATATATATATATATATATATATATATTTAGCAGAAGTAACAGAGTGACTCAAGGTCTGAAAGTTTCGTGGGTTGGCACTTATCAAATTAGTTTGATAGATGCCAATACATGGAGTCATTCTGTTGCTTCTGCTATATATTAACAAAAATATACATATACTCGCATTTCAAGTTATTTTTCCTGTTTGCACCAATATACTTATATATTTTCTGTCATTTGACTGTGGCCATGCTGGAGCACCACCTTTAATCAAACAAATCGACTCCAGGACTTATTCTTCATAAGCCTAGTACTTATTCTATTGGTCTTTTGCCAGACCACTAAGTTATGAGGATGTAACAGGAGTGGCTGTGTGGTAAGTAGCTTGCTTACCAACCACATGGTTCTGGGTTCAGTCCCACTGCGTGGCACCTTGGGCAAGTGTCTTCTACAATAGCCTCGGGCCGACCAAAGCCTTGTGAGTGGATTTGGTAGATGGAAACTGAAAGAAGCCCGTCGTGTATATATATATATATATATATATATGTGTGTGTATGCTTGTGTATCTGTGTTTGTCCCCCAACATCGCTTGACAACCGATAGTGATGTGATTACATCCCCGTAACTTAGCAGTTCGGCAAAAAGAGACCGTGAAAGGTTGTGCATGCCTGAGGTGTCAGGTAATGCTGAGTAAGTGCTATGGACAGACCATAGATAAGCTCCAGGTTCGGTGATTATGCGAATAAGGAGTCCAACGTCTATATATAGACGGAGTGGTTGGCGTTAGGAAGGGCATCCAGCTGTAGAAACACTGCCAGATCAGACTGGAGCCTGGAGCAGCCCCTGGCTCCCCGGACCCCGGTCGAACCGTCCAACCCGTGCTAGCGCGGAAAACGGACGTTAAACGATGATGATGATGATATATATATATAAATTTATAAACAAGGATAATATCGATATTTAAATATTGATATCATCAAGTGGCCAGCATGGGAAAAAATACCGTACAAAGGTAATTTTTTTTTACAACTAAAAATAAGGGTGTCTGAGAGACACCACCATGCCGAAATAGCAGTCAAAACCCTGACTTTATATATATATATATATATATATATATATATATATATATATATATTTATTATATAGAAGGAGCTTCTACAGGACTAGAACTGTTTCATTCAAGAGAAATCTTCAGGAAGCTAGTTAACAAGAATTGTATTGGCATTTATACATTTAGGCAGGTTTAAAGGGGTGTTGGTGGGGGACTTTTTGGGGGTAGGCATAGCGCAAAATATCATACCCCCAAAAAGTCCCCCACCAACACCCCTTTAAACCTGCCTAAATGTATAAATGCCAATACAATTCTTGTTAACTAGCTTCCTGAAGATTTCTCTTGAATGAAACAGTTCTAGTCCTGTAGAAGCTCCTTCTATATAATAAATTAATTTTACTCTACTATGTATTGAGTACCTTATTTACTGTGGTTAACCCCGAATCAACCCGGGACCTACATATATATATATATATATATATATAGAGAGAGAGAGAGAGAGAGAGAGAGAGAGGTAAGGTAAGGTAATGAAACAGTTGTTTTGCAGCTGGTTTATTGCTCCTTCTATGAATCACTACCAAGTGACAGTAGCATTTTTTTTTTCTTTTTCTTCTCTCTTCTTTTTCTTTTTTTTTTTCTTTTTTTATTTTTTGCAATAAGCCAGACAAGTCTAACAACAACATAGAAGATTTAATACTGATCTTGCAGGAGGTCACTTCCCAGATAGGCCTGGGCTGCTGGAACAATTCCCAGTAAGGAAGAGAGAAAGGAAAAACAATGGGGGGGGGGGGGAAATAAAGGTGAGAGAGAGGGAGAGAGAGAGAGAGAGAGGAGGAGGGGGTAAAAACAAGAGTGCCTTGATCAAAGAGCAGAGACTCTATGAGGCTAGGCTATGAAATTGAGTGACCACTCATGAAGCCACTGTCCTGAGCATGAGGTATGAGCGGCAAGAGGTGACAGTCATATTTTAATAAACGCACATTAAAGGTGAATACGTTGTTGTACCTGATACAGTGAACAGGTGAGATTGGAGGGTGGTGGGGGGGTGGAGATAACATCAGCAGTGGTAGTAGTAGTAGTAATAGTAGTAATGGTATTAACTACAATACCATCAAATAATGCTTAATCAATAAATAAATAAAATAAATAAATAAAAAGGGGGGAATCCATCCGGAAGGAGGCAGAACTATTGATCTTCCGAGCAATGATACAGCAACATTGTTGACCGACATTTGCAAATGGACAAGAGGTAAGTAGGTTGGTAGATTGGTTGGTCAGATAGCCGAGTCTAGTTTGTTGAGAGAGAGAGATAGAGAGAGAGAGAGACTGTAACTAGTATTGACTGCTGGCTAATGAAGTACTATCAGTAGAGAGTGGTGGTGGTGGTAGTGGTGGGAGGTAATTAGAGATTAGAGGAACAGATGACAAGAGAAAACAGTAGCAGATTAAAAACTGAAGCTAAAAACGGGAGCAACTATTTTTGTTTGTGTGTAAGGTTACACCACAGTGGCACTGGCCAGGCTAGATTGACCCCTTGTCGTGTGTGTGTGTGTGTGTGTGTGTGTGGAGGGGGGCAAGGGTACTCTTTATGCATTAGTTGAAATAAATTATTGTTATTATCAGCCTCTGGTCAGCTCGTAACACGGCAGACCTGTAATCAAAAGGGTTGCAGCCTTCACCATCCAGCTCCCACCCACCCCAACGCACTGCAGTCAAAGTCTATCTCAGACAATGTTATCTAATTCTATTTTGTTTTGGGGAGATTTAGCTGCTATTTCTACAAGGCTGAGCAACTATATATACCAATCACGAACAAACTATGGCCTATGAGAACTTTTTAAATAACACACCTCATGAAAAATTACCTTCTATCTTTCTTGGCGGTGTGGCCCACCTCATGATGAGCCATGTCACATTTGGCCCACATTTCTCATGTGGCCCATTTCTTGTGAAAGGTTGTGCATGCCTGATATAGAAACTTCTTCAATAACCAAACTAAATATATAAGTAACAAGTAGAAGAGGTCTAATTAAATGGTGCCATTACATGTTTAACCCTTTCGTTGCTGTATTTATTTTAAGATGCTCGGTGTTTCTTTCAATTAATTTTAAATATAACAAATAATTTAGTTATCATTCAGCTAGTGTTAGGAACATAAATTGTAACTAAAGTTTGGTGGAAGATTTTAATTCAAAACTTATGAAAACGAGACATTTGTACTCAGGGCCAGAGCCAGTTTCAGCCGGGTTGCTAACGAAAGGGTTAATCAATTTCACCTCAGCTGCCTTTCAAAGAAGAAGCCCTTAACTCTTTAGCATTTAAACTGGCCATCTCCAGCCCAAACATTTTATCTGTTCTATATGCAAACAAGCCAGATCCGATCTCTCACACCTACCCTACAATGTCATTCTAAAAATGCAACAATCACATTGGTTATTGAACTCACAAAGCTGTGAGATAACGCATGATTGATCCAAAGCAATGTGAATGAAGAAGCATTACATTTGACAGAGTAATCTGAAATGCTGAAGGGTTAAAAGTAGAAACCCGATTGCTCTGTCAGGAACTAGTTACAACAATCAGACTTGTAATAGGTCTAAGTGGAGGCGTAATGGCCCAGTGGTTAGGGCAGCGGACTCGCGGTCATAGGATCGCGGTTTGGATTCCCAGACCGGGCGTTGTGAGTGTTTATTGAGCGAAAACACCTAAAAGCTCCACGAGGCTCCGGCAGGGGATGGTGGTGATCCCTGCTGTACTCTTTCCCTACAACTTTCTCTCACTCTTACTTCCTGTTTCTGTTGTACCTGTATTTCAAGGGGCCGGCCTTGTCACTCTGTGTCACGCTGAATATCCCCGAGAACTACGTTAAGGGTGCACGTGTCTGTGGAGTGCTCAGCCACTTACACGTTAATTTCACGAGCAGGCTGTTCCGTTGATTCAGATCAACCGGAAACCTCATCGTCGTAACCGACGGAGTGCTTCCATCAATAGGTCTAAGATGTTAATATCATTATGTCTCTTTGTTTCTTTGGGAAGAAACTAAACAAAGCAGGGCCAATTCCTCTAGGTCTGATCTGAATGTACTTTTAATGAAAGCAGGTCTAAGCTGATTCATTAGAATCCAGATGACAGTAATGGTTTATTTCCCATAGAAATTATCGTTATGTGGCCAGTGGTTGTGACACTAGACTGATGAACCATGGTTTACAGGTTCAAAACCATATACTTTTTGATATACATATCCCTGTACATGACACATAACTGTTTACCTACAGACAATATTTAGTCTATTTGGGTGTGCACCTCTAAACTCTGAGTTCAAATCCTATCAGAGCCAATTTCACCATTTGTTTCTTGGGGACTGATAAACTAATAAGCACAAATTGGACTGGACTGTATTGACTCTACTACTACAAATATCTTCTTTCCTACTCTAGGTACAAGGTCAGAAATTTTGGGGGAGGGAGCCAGTCTATTAGATCGACTCCAGTACATAACTAGTACTTAATTTATCGACCCCAAAAGGAAGAAAGGCAATGTAATCGACTTAATCCCTTCCTCCAAATTTGAGGCCTTGTGCTTCCAGGAGCAAGGATTATTATTATTATTATTATTATTATTATTAAGTCAGTGAATGGCAAGGTTGCAAAATTATTAGCACAGTTGAGAAAATGTATTTCTTGCAATTCATTACATTCTAAGTTCAAATCCCACTGGGGTTGAATTTGTCTTTCATCCTTTCAGGGACATTAAATTAAGTACCAGTTGAGCATTGAGGTCAATGTAATCCACTAATCCCTTCCCCTCAAAAATGCCCACTTATCTACAAAGTGGTGGCTTTGTTTTCTATGAACTGTTCCACGTTTCACCCAGGGGCCTCAAGTAACAGCAAGTTGGATGTTTTACTATGGGTGTTACTCATGGTTAGCAGCAATATGCCGTGTGGAAAGAATATCAGAATCTGACAAGATTCTGTTAAATTTGTGAATTTTTCAGTTTTGATAGAGTTTTATGAGAATCAGGTGTTTTCAAGTTAACTTTTTAAGGATGTAGGCAATATCCATGAGAAAAATTTCTTTGTTTAGTTCTGGTGCCTTGGTATTTCTTGATATTTGACCATAGTGTTTAAGAGTACCTTTTGGTATTGTCCCCAAAGCTCTGATGATTACAGGTAGAGTTGTTCTTACATAACACATTTTTGAGATTTCTATTTCAAGGTCTTTATATTTAATTACGGAGGTGTACTTGCATAGCAAGTGATTTGATCTGAGATCGTGTGCTGAAATGAAAACAATTCCAGCGTGGAAGGTGTTTGTAAGCCATTTAAGCAACACACAAAAAACCGTTCAATTCACTTCAACATTTAAGTTTAATTTGTCAAAATATTTTCGTCGCTTTAAGACCACGACCTGTTCGCTGACAAAAATTAAACTTAAATGTTGAAGTGAATCGAACGGCTTTTTTTCTTAAATGGCTTACAAACACCTTCCACACTGCAATTGTTTATATTTAATTTTTCAAATACTTTTACAGAAGTGTTGTACTCTACATGGACTGATACATCTGTCAGCAGAAATGCTTTTGTCAACGTGAGTTTTTACCACAATATCTGGTCAATTGGCTTGTGTAGTGTGACCAGCTGTGGTTGTTAATAATAACAACAATAGTAATCCTTTCTATTATAGGCACAACACCTGAAGTTTTTTCGGGGGGGGGGGGCTAGTCAATTACATTGACCCCAAAAGGATGAAAGGCAAACCTCATCGGAATTTGAACTCAGAACATGAAGACGGATAAAATGTCCCTAAGCACTTTGCCAAGTGTGATAATGATGCTGCCAGCTTGCCACATCATCATCATCATTTAACGTCCGCTTTCCATGCTGGCATGGGTTGGACGGTTCAACTGGGGTCTGGGAAGCCAGAAGGCTGCACCAGGTCCAGTCTGATCTGGCAGTGTTTCTACAGCTGGATGCTTCCTAACACCAACCACTCCGTGAGTGTAGTGGGTGCTTTTTATGTGCCACCCGCACAGGTGCCTGAAGAGGCTGGCAGACGGCCACGATCGAATGGTGCCAGCCTCATCTGGCACCTGTGCCGGTGGCACATAAAAATAATAATAATAATAATGTTGTGGGACTTTAACATTCCGACTGACAGAGTAATAGAAGCTAGAAGGCCTGATTTAGTAGTAGTAGTAGTAGATAAAGAGAATACAGTGTCAAATAATTGACTTTACAGTCCCAAACAATGAGAGAATCAATATGAGGCGTATAGATAAAAAAGGTAAGTGCCAGGAGTTAGCTGTTGAATTACTGAGACTAGGAAAAGTGCAGGTAAAAATGTATCCCAAATAAATTGTGTGTAAATGTAGGCTTTTGGAAATGAACTATAAACAAAGAGAACGTGTACGAACTTGGTGACAGCTGACTGTTGATATTCAGAAACATTTAGACCAAAGATACTAAACAATTTTCGTTAAATTATACTAATTAGTTTAATGAGTTAATGAACTGAAAGCTACAAAAGAAAATTTGCACAAGAACAAGCTTTTTGCTAACATGACAAGCAAGGGTTTTTTCTCAACTTCATACGGTTGCCAGGCAGTTGTTTTGATTAACCCTTTAGCGTTTAAACTGGTCACATCCAGCCCAAATATTCCACCGGTTTTATGTTCAAACCAGCCAGATCTGGCCTCTCTCACCTACCCTACAATGTCACTGAAATCTCAAAGATGCAAGATAATGCAGGATTAAATTCAAAACAACGTGAATAATAATAATAATAATAATAATGAAATTATTGTATACAGTTCTCAGGTGCACCACAACTTGTCAGAGTATATGCAGTAATGTACAAATGTCTGGAAAGCGAACGATGCAGGAGTCAGATACATGCTTGCGTGTGTATGGAGGGGAGAAAATCAGGTGTAGTGTTGGCGAATCTCAGAAAGCATGGAAGTTTTGAAGGATGCAGTGCTCCGACAACTAACAACTGATGCCGGCAGTTTGTTCCATGCTTCAGCAACTCACAGCGTGAAAAAATGTTTCTGAAAGTCATGGGAGCTGTGTTGTTTTCTGACTTTGTAAATATGTCCACGGGTGTTAGACGGGTGGAGTTTGAAAAGGTGCTCGGAGTTATTGTTTGTACGATGGTTGATAATTTTATGGGTGTCTGCCAAGTCAGCTGCCAGACGTCGGAGTTTCAATGTGTCCATGCCCAGGGAAGTAAGGCGTTCAGGATATGGCAAATGCCTGACGGAGGGTATTCTTTTGGTTGCACGTCGCTGAACGGCTTCCAGACGATTGATATCCTGGGTAAGATAGGGGTTCCAGACCGGTGATGCAAATTCCAGGTGAGGTCTTACCATAGCTATATAAAGCCACAGATAGATAGTTGGAGAGCGGCTCACAAAGGATTTGGTGAGTGATGCCAAGACACCCTCAGCCTTCTTGACAATTTTAGCGATGTGTTTTATCCAACGCAAATCACTGTTGACAATAACACCCAGGTCACATTACAGAGTAACCTAAATGCTTAAAGGGTTGAAGGATAGTTTACTGAGAGATCTAAGGGTTAAAACAAAATGACTTCAACACTATCCCTTCAAATATACTCCCACACTTACAACTTTCAACCTCAACAGTTGGAATTGTTACTCCTGGCTACCCTACCCTCATAGTGTTCAGGTTCTTCACATGAATATACAGCAAACAAATCTGAACATAATCTCTAGATATTTTAATCTTAGCAGATGTTCCAAATGGAGAAATCTCAGGATCTATAATCTACTCTGGTTATAATTTGTTTTATGATTACAAAGACCAGTTTTATACTAGTAGACTTTCAAAAAACTAGCTATAACAGCCATGTTTTTTTTTAAAAAAAAAAAAGAATAAATCATATTTCTAAAACTGAAATTCTGTATGTTACTGCACCATGTTCTTCATTGCACACTAACCTTGCTAAACAGAAAAGCTGAGTAAAAACCCAAACACTTGCAGCACCAAAGCTGATGTAGGAAGTTAAACTATTTCTATGCTAAATTTTCAGTTTCAAAGCAAAATCTTTGTATACTTAAAAGCAAATAATGATGTCCAATATTGGCACAAGACAATGGCAGGAACTGGTGATTGTATTTATCTCAGTTCATATATATATATATATATATATATATATCATCATCGTTTAGCATCCGCTTTCCATGCTGGCATGGGTTGGACGGTTCAACTGGGGTCTGGGAAGCTAGAAGGCTGCACCAAGCCCAGTCTGATCTGGCAATGTTTCTACGGCTGGATGCCCTTCGTAACGCCAACCACTCCATGAGTGTGGTGGGTGCTTTTTACGTGCCACCGGCACAGGTGCCAGGCGAGGCTGGCAAAAGGCCACAATCGGATGGTGCATTTTACGTGTCACCAGCACAGAGGTCAGTCGGGGCGGCACTGGCAACAGCCATGTTCGGATGGTTCTCTTATGTGCCACCGGCACTGATATCACATCTACAATTTCCATTGATGTCGATTTTCCATTGATATATATATATATATATATATGGGTAATTAATTTTGTTCACTCTCAAAGGATGAAAAGTAAAGTTGGCTCTAGCAGAATTTGATTTCAGAACACAAAAAAGCCATCTAAATACTACAAGTAATCCAGTCCTACACCACCACAACAATAATACCTGGCTTCTCACCAGGTATTTTAGATAATCTTTACTAATTTACAATGAGCAATTGACTGGCTCTAATCTAATCCATTAATTATTTTCTCAGTGTTTCTCTATGTTGCTAATGGAAAAAAAAATAAACAAACAACTATAATTGGTATACGAGAACTAATGTTACACTGAATTGCCATCACAGTTGTTAGCTTGGCGCTAAGTTTATTGGCCTGACAAGTCATAACCTGGACTACAGATACCCCGAATCTGTTGCCGTTTAAAATTTGAATACAAGAATATCTATTCAAATAGCAAACAACAACAATTATATTGAAACAACAATAACAAAGGAAATTATATTTTTGAAAATTATAAATATAACAAAACAGTGAATTTTTTGCTGCTGAATAGACCAATAACAATCCCTGCCCCGTCCCCACACACACATGGGAAATACAAAGGATATGTAGTGTTTATCAAGCAACAGGGTAATCATTAAAGTTCCTACTTCCTTCAGTGTCATAAAAGACCAGGTGAGTCCATTGCATTTCTTTCTTCAGGTAATCGACACCTGGCTAAATGTACAGGTAACTCTTTTGGTTAACAACCCATATGAAACCACCCTTGGTTTTATGATGCAAACTTCTTTCTTTGAAGTGGCTTAAATTAAAACCTTCCAACAAAATCTCTCACGTCAATTTGTTTCAAACACCTGTTTTAATCACAACAGGTATTTTATTTCCATTCTTCGTCGTTTCCTAAATTAAGTGAAACTAGGGCAGTGTATTTCAACGGAAATACTGTTGCGAACAGGATTAAGGGATTCAACTATAAATCAAAACTGAATCACAGACTCAACTTACTTAGAGGCTCGACTTACTCGGAGGCTCAACTTACTCAGAGGCTCAACTTACTCGGGGGCTCAACTTACTCGGGGGCTCAACTTACTCGGGGGCTCAACTTACTCGGGGGCTCAACTTACTCGGGGGCTCAACTTACTCGGGGGCTCGGCTTACTCGGGGGCTCGGCTTACTCGGGGGCTCAACTCACTCGGAGGCTCAACTCACTCAGAGGCTCAACTCAGTGACAACTTACCACCATTCCATAGTGGTCACTCCCATATATTTCATTAATTTTTTAATTATTCAGTCCGAGAAGAAAGAGCAGCACTCTTATTCCTTGCAGTGAGGTGCAGCTTGGTGCCATTGTGAAGAAATGTACCTAGACTGCAGCAGTCCTGGGTACAAAGAACAGAGCTAACAAATGCGATTAAGGCTCAGCAGCAGGAAAAGCAAGGAAGTGAATCAAGTTTTCTTTGGTGAAGATGATACAGAGATCTCAGAAACTGTTGTAGTAGCAGTAGACAAGAAAGAAGGAGTGTACATTATGCTGGTGACCATGTGGCTGTACATAAATGGCTCTGGTGTCAGGCTTGACGATGAGCATTCCAGTGTCCAGTCAACAAAATAATTTGCCATTTCAAAAACAATGTAATTCTCACACGGAATCAGCATTCGTCAAGGTTGGTAACAAAGATGGCCATTACAATTACAGTTACACTCCATCCAACAGATTTCCACACAATTTCTGTTCAATTTCGGGTCAACCCCACAAAATCATAAGAGACAACTGACCATGGTATCATAAAGTGGGATTGAACCTGACACTTCATGATTACAAAGTGAGTTTCTTAAACAGTTAACCAAGCCTGCACCTACTGGTCATACTATTTCTTAGAACAGGGGTCCTCAGCCACTGAACTGGACATGATTGCATACCAAACCACATGGAAACAAGAGATTTTAAAAATTTCATATCTATTCTACAGACTATTGCAGTCTGCTGGGTGTTTTTGCATTATATATGAACTATATATGTTATATATATATATATATATATATATATATATAATTTAGTGTCCAATTTCCATGCATACTGGCATGGGTTACACAGTTTGACTGGAACTGGTAAGCCAGAGAGCTGTACCAGGTTCCAGTCTGATTTCCGCTTGGTTTCTACGGCTGGATGCTCTTCCTAACACCAACTACTCCAAGAGTGTAGTGGGTGCATTTTATGTGTCACCAACACAGGTGCTTTTATGTGTTACCAGCATGGGTCTCATTTACTGTTACCAGCACAGGGGCCATTCAGGTGTCACCGACACAGGAGGAGCCATTTACTGTCACCAGCACAAGTGCCTTTTATGTGCCATGCATTTTATTGTGTTTTGCTACGTGCATGATCTCCCGGCCTGCGGAGAAACTGTCTTGCATGAAGCTGGTCGGTGGTACAAAAAACGTAGAGAACTGCTGGGTCAGAAGAAGACAATTTAAGTAAAACCAATCTCAATTCTTATTCTGACATAAAAAAAAATTAAAAAAAAAAAAAAAAAAATCAAGCTTCTTGTTAGAGTATCATATATAAACATTTGAATTAATGATCTTAATCAATTAAGCGTAAAGACACAAATTATTAATCTATCACTCACCTCTTGTCTACGCTGAAGGTCACTAGTATCAATTTTCTGTGCCCCAACAGCTGAGTATGGCGGGGCTTCTTCAGATGGGGTCATAATGGCCGGCTGTGATGCTGGTGGCTGTGAGGGTTGAGGAGCAGGAATGGTTGGCCGGGTAGCTGGAACCTGAAAGGAATTTTAGAAGAGAAACGAAATCTTAAGACATTCCTAAGATACACATGTGGAGAGCAGAGCATAAATGATATTACTTGATAAAAAACATCTACTGCAGTTATATCCTTTCTGCTGTGGATATCAGATAAAGCCACTCAAAATGTCATTAGCCTCAACGGCAGAAAGCAGTTTTAGATACCAATCCATCTTTTTCTGAGAATTGCCATGCTGGAAGTCATTTTTTGTAGAGTTATGTCAAATTTGAGGCAAGGTGACTTGCAGAAAATACCAATTCTATTTTTTGGTAGATATTTAACATTATATGGAAGCGCAATGGCCCAGTGGTTAGGGCAGAGGACTCGCAGTTGTAGGATCGCGGTTTCAATTCCCAGACCGGGCGTTGTGAGTGTTTTGTGAGCGAAAACACCTAAAGCTCCACGAGGCTCCGGCAGGGGGGTGGTGGCGATCCCTGCTGTACTCTTTCGTCACAACTTTCTCTCACTCTTTCTTCTGTTGGCCTGCTCGCTTAGCCAGCGAAGCGCATTGTGACCAGCGATGTGTAGCAACATCTGATAGCCTGGTCATTCACGGTGATCACAGTGATTTAACATTATTACTGGAATAACCATGGAATTTAATCTTGCAGTTTAAAGGAATGTACAATGAAGAGGATAAAATTCTCTTCTACGAAGAAAAACAAAACAATGTTACACAAGGTAACATCAATTTGTTTCTGAATTCATACCACCATATTGGAATTTCCAAACACAACAATTGGTTAGAAAATATTACTGGAACATTATTGCGACATAAACTTTGTTTTCAAGAAGAAACAACTGATGGTCGATTCATAAAAAAATAATCTGTTCCTATATACAATGTCATATGATATTTTCTTTCATCTTTACAGAGTCAATAAAAATAAGTACCAGTTGAATACTGGGCTCAATGTAACTGACTTACACTCCTCAATGAAATTGCTGGCCTTGTGCCAGAATTTGAAACCAATATTTCCTGTAAAGTTTCTTGGCTATTTGTTTCCATCGTATCTTTATATTCCTCCATTAATTATTGCTAAATGGAAAAGAGTGATTCTGACGGCCAGAGTCATGCTCTAACGCAGTGGTTTTCAACCAGGGATCCGTAGAACCTTAGGGTTCCGCCAGTACAGTCCAGGGGTTCCGCCAGTACAGTCCAGGGGTTCCGCAAGAAGTTACAAAACTGCTAAAATCGGCAGTAATTTTTAATTCTCCTGTGCAGATACGTGTGCATAAGACTATTAAATTATTGCACAGGGGTTCCTCGAGCCAGTGGAATGTTTCCTTGGGGTTTCGCTCCAGCAAAAAGTTTGAAAAGCACTGGTCTAATGTCAAATGGGCCATGAAGTGAGAGGGGGAGCCTCGGATAACTGTACAAGAACCATGAATGCATGAAATGGTTAGCATAATCAGATGCTCAGCCAAAAGGTAGAGAAATTGTAGGTCAGCTGTAGCTTAACTCTTGTATGGTACCTGTCGGTGGACAGGTACCATACAAGCAAATGACTTACTTGATTAAACTAAGGCAACACTAAAATTAGACGGCAACATCAGATTGGAACACGGTACATCATCATCATCATTTAACGTCTGTTGACCTTTGATTAAACTGATTTTATTAATAAAATCATTTCAGATCAAAAACAATACAATGTCAACAAGGGAGGTTCCATGCAGCTGCATAATCTGCTAGAGATAGCAGCCAAATCACACCCTCCTGTCTTAAAAAGCAAAGAGTAAACTGAATAATGTTATTCTAGAGGAACAGTGATTGGGGGTGGGGGGATGGGATGGTTACTACTGGAATGTTTTTGATCATAAGTTCAGCTCAATCAGGTTTGACCTGGGGTTAAACAATGAAACCTAATCAATTTCATAACTATAGCAGTGTAATACATACACCACTGTGAACAGCAGGAGTACTGTAAAACTGATGAGTGA
>NC_043018.1:19064912-19131577 GCF_006345805.1 Octopus sinensis | reverse complement strand
AGTAAAACACACACACATACACACAGAAGATGCCATTTACTTTATTAATTGATCAATTTAATTAAAGTATCAAAGGCTTTCATCCCATGATTTTCATCTTTCCAATGGTCCCCCTGCAACTGTCTTTCAAACCTTTTAATGTCTTGTATCATCATCATCATCATCATCATCGTTTAAAGTCCTTTTCCGCGCTAGCACGGGTGGGACGGTTTTCGACCGGGGTCTGGGGAGCTAGGGACTGCCCCAGGCTCCAGTCTAGTCTGGCAGTGTTTCTACAGCTGGATGCCCTTCCTAACGCCAACCACTCCGCGATGTAATGGGTGTGTTTTACGTGCCACCTGCACAGGTGCCCGAGGGGTCTGGCATCGGCCACGTTCGGATGGTGCTTTTTATGTGGGGTGGGGGCAGAAATATCGGTGAGCAACCAGTGGTAGGGTTGGTTCAGATAAATGATTACAGGTTCTAGGCAAGTAGAACGTTAGGATATCAAGAGAGGGTACGCATTGTTGAAATAGCGTATTGAAGAGGGGGTTTCCAAGAGTAGACACCTATAATGGTGGTGGGAGAAGGCGACATCCGTTATAGAGGAGCAAAAATATAGAGATATCCGGTATTTGGTGGGGGGGTGGCAAGGGGGGGTGCACCGGGAATATGACGGTTTGGCTTAAAAATGCTCTTAGCAAGGAAGAGGGGGGATTGGCTATATATATTTAGGTTGTACCCTCTGTGTATGTCTATATGCACACACACACACACATTTACACATGGATATACAAACACACATATATACAATAACTGACAGAAAAACAAAAACCCAAGCCTTGTTACCAACTGAGTTGACAAAGCAATATACAATAACAAGGCGGCGAGCTGGCAGAGTGGTTAGCACGCTGGGCGAAATACGTAGCCGTACTTTGTCTGCCGCTACGTTCTGAGTTCAAATTCCGCCGAGGTTGACTTTGCCTTTCATCCTTTCAGGGTCTAAATTAAGTACCAGTTACGCACTGGGTCTCGATGTAATCGACTTAATCCGTTTGTCTGTCCTTGTTTTCCCTCTGTGTTTACCCCTTGTGGGTAGTAAAGAAATAGTATCTCGTCAGTCTTTACGTTCTGAGTTCAAATTCCGTCGAGTTGACTTTGCCTTTCAATCCTTTCAGGGTCGATAAATTAAGTACCAGTTACGCACTGGGCTCGATGTATTCGACTTAATCCGTTGGTCTGTCCTTGTTTGCCCCTCTGTGTTTAGCCCTGTGGGTAGTAAAGAAATAGGTATCTCGTCAGTCTTTACGTTCTGAGTTCAAATTCCTCCGAGGTGGACTTTGCCTTTCATCATTCTTTCAGGGTCGATAAATTAAGTACCAGTTACGCACTGGGCTCGATGTAATCGACTTAATCCGTTTGTCTGTCCTTGTTTGTCCCCTCTATGTTTAGCCCCTTGTGGGTAGTAAAGAAATAGGTATCTCGTCAGTCTTTACGTTCTGAGTTCAAATTCCGCCGAGGTTGACTTTGCCTTTCATCCTTTCAGGGACGATAAATTAAGTACCAGTTACGCACTGGGCTCGATGTAATCGACTTAATCCGTTTGTCTGTCCTTGTTTGTCCTCTCTGTGTTTAGCCCCTTGTGGGTAGTAAAGAAATAAATATACAATAACAAAATTCTGTGTGTGTGTGTGTGTGAGTAAAGTGAATGCAAACAAAACACACACACACACACACACATAGATGCTCTGTAATACGTGGCCAACATTATAAACACAGCAGCAGCAACACCCTAATTACAATTATATACACTCACATGCAGAGAAATGTAATACAAAGACGTTTGAATAAATATAAATGATAGACAGCAAAGATTATCGGGAGGGCTCTAAGCACTTGAAACACTGCTGAAAACTTGTGGATACCTAAGGTTACAAGTAGTAACCTGCTACCCACATAAATCCTACCAGGAATAAGACCGAACCGGGGTCAAACCAAATAATAATAAAAAGAACACTCGGAGAGCGCAAACCTCTGCCAAGGCAACACCAATGTCCTCTCAATAATTGACTGGAGATGATTTTTAAGGTGAGAATATCCGAGATAAACTCGACTGCTCTCAAATATTAAGTAAAAAACAGGAAAAATAATCCAGAATCCTTGTCCAGTACCGGATTGATCCCAAAATCTAATCAGTTCATGTCTGTCATGAGGCCAAACATCCCTGAAAGTTTCATCTGAATCCATCCAGCGGTGCCTGAGGCATCTTGTCTTGTCCATGGACAAACAAGCAAACAAACACAACTGAAAATAATACCCCTGTTTTTGCTAAGGTGGAGGTAGTAATCCTTTTTACTAAAGGTACAAGGTCTGAAATTTCAGTGGAAGAGGCAAGCTGATGACATCAACCCAGTGCTCACCTGTTACTTATTTCATCAACCCTGAAAGGATGAAAGGCAAAGGTAGCCTCAGGAGGATTTGAAACTTAGCACTAAAATTTGTCCAATAGCTAATGATTTTGCCAGCCCACTACACGGAATCATCCAGCTCATTGCTTTAATAATAATATCCTTTCTTCTAAAGGCACAAGGCCTGAAAATTTGGAAAGGGACTGTCGATGTAAACATCCCCGTACTCAAATGGTACTTAGTTTAATCACCTCGAAAGGATGAAAGCCAAGGTAGCCTCAGGAGGATTTGAAACTTAGCACTAAACATTTTGTCCAATATGCTAATGATTTTGCCATCCCACTACACACGGAATCATCCAGCTCATTGCTTTAATAATATAATCCTTTCTTCTAAAG
Organism: Octopus sinensis; assembly: GCF_006345805.1. Taxonomy (NCBI): domain Eukaryota; kingdom Metazoa; phylum Mollusca; class Cephalopoda; order Octopoda; family Octopodidae; genus Octopus; species Octopus sinensis. The sequence continues at coordinate 19,128,792 of NC_043018.1, read as the reverse complement.
GCACAAGGCTTGAAAATTTGGGGGAAGGACTGGTCGATGAATCACCCCAGTACTCAAATGGTACTTAGTTTATCAACCTCGAAAGGATGAAAGGCAAAGGTAGCCTCAGGAGGATTTGAAACTTAGCACTAAACATTTTGTCCAATATGCTAATGATTTTGCCAGCCCACTACACGGAATCATCCAGCTCATTGCTTTAATAATAATAATCCTTTCTTCTAAAGGCACAAGGCTTGAAAATTTGGGGGAAGGGACTGGTCGATGTAATCATCCCCAGTACTCAAATGGTACTTAGTTTATCAACCTCGAAAGGATGAAAGGCAAAGGTAGCCTCAGGAGGATTTGAAACTTAGCACTAAACATTTTGTCCAATATGCTAATGATTTTGCCAGCCCACTACACGGAATCATCCAGCTCATTGCTTTAATAATAATAATCCTTTCTTCTAAAGGCACAAGGCTTGAAAATTTGGGGGAAGGGACTGGTCGATGTAATCATCCCCAGTACTCAAATGGTACTTAGTTTATCAACCTCGAAAGGATGAAAGCAAAGGTAGCCTCAGGAGGATTTGAACTTAGCACTAAACATTTTGTCCAATGCTAATGATTTTGCCAGCCCACTACACAGAATCATCCAGCTCATTGCTTTAATAATAATAATCCTTTCTTCTAAAGGCACAAGGCTTGAAAATTTGGGGGAAGGGACTGGTCGATGTAATCATCCCCAGTACTCAAATGGTACTTAGTTATCAACCTCGAAAGGATGAAAGGCAAAGGTAGCCTCAGGAGGATTTGAAACTTAGCACTAAACATTTTGTCCAATATGCTAATGATTTTGCCAGCCCACTACACAGAATCATCCAGCTCATTGCTTTAATAATAATAATCCTTTCTTCTAAAGGCACAAGGCTTGAAAATTTGGGGGAAGGGACTGGTCGATGTAATCATCCCCAGTACTCAAATGGTACTTAGTTTATCAACCTCGAAAGGATGAAAGGCAAAGGTAGCCTCAGTAGATTTGAAACTTAGCACTAAACATTTTGTCCAATATGCTAATGATTTTGCCAGCCCCACACAACAAATCATCCAGCTCATTGCTTTAATAATAATAATCTTTCTTTCTTCTAAAGGCACAATGCTTGAAAATTTGGGGGAAGGGACTGGTCGATGTAATCATCCCCAGTACTCAACTGGTACTTAGTTTATCGACCTCGAAAGGATGAAAGGCAAAGTTGACTGTGGCGGAAGAACAGAAGGGAAGAATTAGATTTGAAAAGAATAGCATGGCACCATAGGCTGCTGGTAACAAGCCTACTGTGTATGCAAAGCACCAGGAGTTCAAACAAAACCTGAGTTTAAAAGAATAATAATAACAATAATTTCTAATATAGGTGCTTGGCCCCCAAACTTAATGATGAGGCTGTAGCCAATTCAATCAACTCTAGTTTAACAACCACAGAAGAGATAAAGAGTGTTGAAAGGAAGTATAAGGAATTGAACTCATAATAACCATTTCTAACATAGGCACACATCCATAAAATTTGGTAGGAGTGGTTAACCATTTATTTATACATTGACTGCAGTACTTGAGTAATACTTTATTTTATTGACTCCAGGGAGATGACAGGCAAAGCTGACGTTGGCAGGACATGAACTCAGAAAGTAAAGAACCAGAACAAACACCACAACAACGTTGAGGGGAAATCACACCCCCCGGGGTGGGGGGGGCAGAAAGTTCCAAGGTAGCACTGAAGGAAAGTGGGGCAATAAAAGGGTAGCAATTCATGTAAAAACTGGGGCAATAAAGGGGTGGCGATTCATGTAAAGACCACAAAATAATGGGTTCGTTAGGTTAAGGTTTATTTGTGAAATACAGTTGCTCTGACTTTACTTTGGAAAGAGGTCTATGGTTGTGATGGTTGGTTGGGATAGGGGCACTAGGAATGTGGCCTGGGTGTTAAGGGGACAGCAGCCCGAAAAAGTTTTGGGAGCCACTGGTTTACTGTACTGCAGAACTCCTCCAGCCCTTGCCAGACAGGAAATAAAGAAACTGCGACAGAAACACACTAAAGGTTAAGACAACGAAGCAAGTAAATATATTGATCTCTTTAATCAATATCATCATCATCATCATCATGATAAAGTCTATTTAATATTAAGATAATATTAAGACTATTGATTAGAGAAAATTGCTTGATTCATCGTCATCCCTAGAGTAAAAGAAATTCAAAAAAATATTTAGAAATATTGAAATTATATAAATTTCCACCAACCCAATATCCTACCACACAACTTTTAAACTTTTAATGATTTTATTTAACCTTTAGCTGCTGGCTAAGTAACATTATATAATGATTCCGTATAAGATCTGATACAAAGAAGAACGGACAGTTTAGTTTGGCTGCAGACAACGTATCTGGTGTCAGTGGCAAGATAAAATATACCCAGTCGATATTATAAGAAAGAGACAACAACAACAAAATTGGCTGGGTTTCTGTAGCTGTGTGTGTGTATGTGTGTTCCAGATCAAATGGACCAAAACGAGACACTATGAAACTCACCCAAGCCATCCCAACTTGGAAAAACTCAGACACAAGATGATGATGAAGAGATAATCTCGTGTGCCAAAAATACCATTTTTAAAATCTATTCTTGTAGTTTTAATTAGTGACTAGTTGAATTTGCCGGCTCATGAAAACTGCCGTCACATTAAGTCAACAATCAAGGTGAATGACAGCGGTGTATCTAAACTTGTGTTAGTGGGCCACACTATTAACATATTCGTAATGAGATGAATAAATATGAAGTGGTTATTGGTTAAGTAATACACATCAACAGTGTTTGGCAAGGACGGAGAGCACAGAAACAACCCATTTGCTCAACAACAACCTTCATTTTGTTGTGTGTCTATGTGTCCAAAGATATATATTATTATCATCATCATCATTATTATTATTATTATTAAGGTGGCAAGCTGGCAGAAATGTTAGCACGCCGGACAAAATGCTTAGTGGTATTTCATCTGCCGCTACGTTCTGAGTTCAAATTCTGCCAAGGTCAACTTTGCCTTTCATCTTTTCGGGGTCGATTAAATAAGTACCAGTTACGCACTGGGGTTGATATAATCGACTTAATCCATTTATCTGTCCTTGTTTGTCCTCTCTGGGTTTAGCCCCTTGTGGATAGTAAAGAAATAGGTATTTTGTTCACCATTACATTCTGAGTTCAAATTCTGCTGAGGTCGACTTTGCCTTTCATCCTTTCAGGGTTCATAAGTGAAGAACCAGTCAAATACTAGGGGGGCAATGTAATCGACTAGTCTCCTCCCCAAAAATTTCAGGCCTTGTGCCTTTAGTAGAAAGGAGTATTAGTCTTATCATTGAAGTAATAAAGAATAAATAAATTGTAATAAAATCAACAAAACAAAAATTAAAAGAGTGTGTGTGTGCGTGTGTGTGTGTATGTGTGTAAATTAGTTTCAGTAAAGTTTAAGGCCTTATTCAAAAATGCTTAAGAATTTTGCTGGGGAGTGGGGTCTGATAAAGACTCAGCTGTGGGGAACCATTGTAATGAGAGACTCACATCTGATGGTAATAAGGCCATTTACCTGCTGGGATTAACCATTCTGTCTGTTTCCCTGCTAACAAGAAATTTAGTCGTCAGCAGAGAGGAATTCCCACTGACACCCAGTTTTTAAATCCTCTATTGGAGGACTGTAATAAATAAAAGAGGGGACTGAGAACAGACCCCCCCCCAGCAAACTCCTATTTCCACACTGAATTCATTACTATACTCATAACTGACAGCACCCCTCTTCACAACTTGAACAGTTCTCAACCCCTAGCTTCTATGGTGACCACCAAATCAGAGAGCAAGGAACTCTGTCAGAAATTTCCTCCAGCCTGACAAATGCCAAGAACAGTGGTTCATTTTTGGCTAAATGCTTCTCCTGCAGTTGTCTTCCTAGAAAGAGGCCATTATCAATGCATCTTCCTGGCGCATACCTGAACTCCATCCCATCGAGTCTCACATTTTTATCCTAATTAACTGAGTTGTAACTCTTTCTGTAACTTTCAAGAAATAGTCCAGCAACTTGATCTCTGAAATTGCTTCTCTCTAAGACATCTTTACCCTTGTAACAGTTGACTAAAATGTTGCTACACCAGTTGTTGGGTACCACACCTTCCTGTATGACCTAACTGATCATCATCATCATCATCATCGTTTAACCAGGCTCCAATCTTGATCTGGCAGAGTTTCTACAGCTGGATGCCCTTCCTAACGCCAAAGGTGTTTATTAATGATGATCTGATTAAAGCAGAAAGCTTGAACATGGATAAAATAATTAAAGTGACATTCCAATGTCATTTAGAAACACCAGCTAAATTGTATCAGGATTAATTGATAGGGAGCAGCAGTGGAGACATGATGTAATTGATATTGCATTAAAGCTTTCATTAGAGAATGGTAAGAATTAAGGGAAAAAAATACACAACTTATAAATATATTTTAAATATGGGGTCTTGGTATACTAGTGGTTTTATGAGGAGAAAGTAATTACTGTAATAAAAGTTAATAACATTAGATTGTTGGGCCTTGCAAAAACTTTTGAATGAAGAAGATGAAAGCATATCCTGTAATTCTTTGTCTAATGGGAGTTGTGCGACTTCCAAGTTACAGAGATTAGCTGGAGCACAAAATCAACTCCAAGACAGGAAATTAATGCCCAGGAATTGATATGTTTAAATGTTTACATGTAATTAACTGAACTGTATTCAATCTACCTTGGCATGTGAAAGTGAGAGGACAACAGGTAAGAAGCATATTCACAATGGACACCAATAAGCATTCTGTTCTATCAGCAAATTCCATCCAAATTCATACTCTTTTACTTGTTTCAGTCATTCACTGCGGTCATGGTGGAGCACCGCCTTTAGTCGAGCAAATTGACCCCAGGACTTATTCTTTGTAAGCCTAGTACTTATTCTATCCGTCTCTTTTGCCGAACTGCTAAGTTACAGGGGACGTAAACATACCACCATTGGTTGTCAAGCGATGTTGGGGGACAAACACAGACACACACATATATACGATGGGCTTCTTTCTGTTTCCGTCTACCAAATCCACTCACAAGGCTTTGGTCAACCCGAAGCTATAGTAGAAGACACTTGCCCAAGGTGTCACGCAGTGGAACTGAACCCGGAACCATGCGGTTGGTAAGCAAGCTACTTACCACACAGCCACTCCAGCGCCTATTATATTTTTATGGTTTTTATACAAGACTAACTACATTTCAGTTAGTTTCTAATAAGAGTGGGAAAATTAAAAATAGAAAAAGTTACAAGACTAAGAATTAAATTAAACAAAGTCAGTGTATTTCAGACAATGGGTTAAATTCTATTTTGCAGTTATTTACAACCAAAGACATTCACAGATTGTTCAGAATACTTTTGCTATTTAATATATATTCCACTTCATTAAATATTAATACTCCATATGTATACTAAGGACAATGAAAATGTTTGGAGATTGACCAAATTTATTTCCAGTCTCAGTGAAGAAGGACAATTCTGTGAGAACATCAATATGTCACTAGAATTAGCCTCTACCATCCCCAATTCTCTCTCTCTCACAATAAATATTTTGCTTCCAATATTCAATTTCGATAGGTGGATGCCTCCTAACTTTGACCTGGAAATAAGAATGGAACAGTGGGTTTTTTGGTATAAAAGGCGCAGGAGTGGCTGTGTGGTAAGTAGCTTGCTAACCAACCACATGGTTCCGGGTTCAGTCCCACTGCGTGGCATCTTGGGCAAGTGTCTTCTGCTATAGCCCCAGGCCGACCAATGCCTTGTGAGTGGATTTGGTAGACGGAAACTGAAAGAAGCCTGTCGTATATATGTATATATATATATATGTATGTGTTTGTGTGTCTGTGTTTGTCCCCCTAGCATTGCTTGACAATCGATGCTGGTATGTTTACATCCCCGTCACTTAGCGGTTCGGCAAAAGAGACCGATAGAATAAGTACTGGGCTTACAAAGAATAAGTCCCGGGGTCAATTTGCTCGACTAAAGGCGGTGCTCCAGCATGGCCGCAGTCAAATGACTGAAACAAGTAAGTAAAGAGTAAGAGTTAAATAAAGCTGTGTCTCAATTGAGGGCACAGCAGAGTAGCACTAAGAGTACTTTTCAACTAAAACGGTCGGCATTTTCAACCTTTCTTCATAACTATGGTAACCACTGTCTGCATTGATGGGAAGCTGAGATGTATTCTGTGTCATTTAATAATGAAGGAGAGTTTTGTGTGTGTGTGTGTGTGTGTGTGTGTAGGAAAAAGAGAGAGAAAGAGACCCATTTCTTTATACTGTTATCAGTCAACTAGTTAACCAATCAATTGTTTGATGAATCAATTAGTTCATCTGAGTTGTTTTGTCACAGCTTCTGAGCTTATCTCATGATGTGACCTCATTTTCTCTGCCCTGTGCTAATGTCCATGTTAGTTTCACAAACCCGATTAATCTGTCTCTGCTTCACTATTTCACTATTTATAGTTTATAATGATTAGGGAGAGAGAAAGTGGTGTGTGTGTGGTGTGTGTGTGTGTGTGTGTGTGTGTGCATGCGCATGCATTAGTTCGTTATATTTTGTGGCTAGCATTGATGTGCATAGTTTGTGCATGTGTGTGTGTGTGTGTGTTGTTCATATGATAGCTTGTTGTTTATTCCTGTATATCACCGCTTAATGGTTAGCAAGTGTAAGGTGGAAGTTGGACATTTCAACCATTTGGCTTTACTTTCAACACAAATATTTATCTTACCAAAGTATACAAAGTCATCCACACGCTGATGAAAGCGGAGTCATTACTTTGTTCACACTTTCTGCTGAGGTCGTTCTAAATCTCTAATCAATGTACTTCTTGTTTTTACTTGTCTTAATGTTGAGTTATGCAGGTACATTAATAAGATTTTTACATCAAGATTGTTTATCGAGCTGTCATGTTTCTCTTTGCATGTTGGTACAGTACTGATGCTGGATTTTATTTTTGCACTCATACCAGTGTACCTCTATTCTTGCTACTATGTTGTGGGCCATTTCTCCATTGCAAGTTGTGGTTTCATCTTTCATGTCTCATACAGTACTGCACATTTCTAGTTTTTAAATGTATTTTTGAATTCAGTTTTCGTTTTAATGCAATTGTTATAGGTAATTTTTTTCTAAACGGGTGTCCTACCAGTAGATCTGTCTGCTTCTACAAGTACATAAATTTTCACCTCTAACACTTTCTCAAATATACCTGGTTTTCTTGAGGGTAGCATCATAAAGACTACACCTTGGAATTTATTTTTATACCATGAGCCTGTCTTGCCTACTTTCCTATTTTACCTGGTTTATTACATATCTTGTTCTGATACAGATGGCAGGTTCAATTAGTGACTGTATTATCAATGAAAGAAAGTATGTTAATTGTTGGAAAGGCTGATTCAGTAAAGTGGCCAAGTTTGTGAAACTAACAAACATTGCACATTAGCATGGTGAAGAGCAGATGTGGGCACATCATAACACCACAGGGTGTAATAAAAAAACTCTCACAAACCAATTAAATGATTAATCAAATAGTTGCTTAGTTAATTAGTTAACTGATTACAGTAAAATATACATGCGTTTCTATTGGCAAAATAACTCCTCAAAGAATATATATACATAAGCAAGAAAGTATCCATCTCAACGGCATGTCATCATCATCATCACTTTGGAAAATGCATGAATCTTGGCACCTTGGGCAAGTGTCTTCTACTATAGCCTCGGTAGATGGAAACTGAAAGAAGCCTGTCGTATATATGTATATATATATATATATATATATATATATATATATATATATATATATATATGCGTGTGTGTGTTTGTGTGTGTCTATGTTTGTCCCCCTAGCATTGCTTGACAACCGATGCTGGTGTGTTTATGTCCCCGTTACTTAGCGGTTCGGCAAAAGAGACCGATAGAATAAGTACTGGGCTTACAAAAGAATAAGTCTCGGGGACGAATTGCTCGATTAAAGGCGGTGCTCCAGCATGGCCGCAGTCAAAATGACTGAAACAAGTAAAAAACAGAAAAGAAAGAGAGTGGTTCTGTCATCAAAATAGGAGAGTCTAAGTTTGGGTAAGGCATTGTTCTGCCCTTATCCAACAAGTCTCTTTAATGTAATACCACTCAATGCTTCACCCTCACAACTCCATTTTAATATGAAGACAGCGAGCTGATAGAATCGTTGGCACGCCGGGAAAAATGCTTGGTGGCATTTCGTCTGTCTTAACATTCTGAGTTCAAATTCTGGCATGGTTGACTTTGCCTCTCATCCTTTCATGGTTAACAAAACAAGTACCTGTTGAGCACTAGGGTCGATGTAATTGACTTGCCCCCTTCCTAAAAATTACAGGCCTTGTGCCAAAATTTGAAATTTATATATATACATATATATACAATTTCCTCTATTTACATAATATTGAGGTTCCTTTCTTTCTTTTGTTATCTTACCGTTTTACCAATATATTACTAGATACCTCCTTATGTATGTATGTATGTGAAACCCTATTCGCTAACAATAACTCATTGAATACTGAATTCATATCGAATATTCAGAATGAAAACCATCATTTATCAATCTCAGGAAGCAAACAACAGTAATCCACTCAAATTCTTCCCAACAAACCTGAGTCAATTATCCTCCCTCCCTCTCTCTCTCGCGCTCTCTCTCTCTCCACATAAGCATGGGGCTAAGGAGAGATCAATCACTTCAAATTTAACACCCACTAACTCTTTCCCTGTCCAAAGTATTTCCATAAGTTTGTCCTTAAACATCCATGCTTGCTTTCAGATATTTCGTCAGCCTGTGCTTCATATCTTCCGAGTGATATAAAGCTTTCCTTTCATAAATCCTAAGTTATTCAGGCGGGTGAAAAAAAAACTGGGTATACTTATCAGATATGATGCATAGAAGCCAGGGAAATATGATTTGTATATCACATGTGATATGCAGGACAGGCAAAAGTTTTGAGTGTGAAACACATTTTTGTAAGACCTCAACCACAAGATGAATTTAATCTAATGACATCATTGTTAAAATAATTGAGCCGGAGAATAACTAAAATCAAATAACTTAATTAAAAACAGCAGTAATTTCTCTCATGAAATGGCAAAAAAAAAAAAAAAAAAAAAAAAAAAAGAATGGCATTCTTTAAAAGGGTGAACAAATGTCAACTTGATAAACAATTATTATAACAAATAAATAATAGAGTAATTTCTGGGGTAAAAACACATGCGGGAGAACATAGACGGAAAAAATAAAAGAAAGCAAACAAACCAACAAAGGTAGGCATTCTCAACAAATAACTTGAAACATTATTTGTATAATTATTATTATCAAATAACATAAAAATACAGAACAATGTGAATATACTCAAAACAGTGCAAAAACAAAGGTAAAAAAATATATAAAAGAAAAATTGTTGTAAATTAAAATTAAAATATTTCAAATCAAAATGAAATTCCCCACTGAAAGATTTTAATTTTTTATTTTTTTTTTTTTTTGCTTCTGTTTTAAATTATTTTTTTTTTCAAAAAAAAAAAAAAAAAAAGCTCCAGATAAAAGTGATATTCAGTGAACTCGTTAAGCCAGATAGTTAGGCAATAGTGGTAATAATAATAATTAACTGGTGCATCAACTAAGAGCCAGTGATATTAGTTTTTAGTAGGTTGTTTGTTAGAAGAGTAAAGAGAGCAACTGAATGACCAGCCAAACCAATGCTATTAACGAGTGTGTGTGTGAGTGTGTGTAGGAGTTTTAACGAGGAGCAAGTTTTACCGGCTGGGTGTTGTTCTTATCAGCGAAAGGGTTGAAATCATCCAGAGTGCCTTGGGTGCCACTGGTTGCCTGTCTGACGGAGGGATCCTGGAAACAGATAAACAGTCGCGTCAAGTAATGGAATCACCATGCATCCTTGCATCAGTGGAGGGCAGAGATATTAGCTGAAGACGGTGGAATAGAGAGATACAGACATGTGCATGGAAGAAAAGGAGGAGAGAGAGAGAAAGGAACAAGTAAAGGGCAGAGTAAAAGAGAGACTGGATCTGGGAGCGGATGAATGAGAGAGAGATAAGTTGAACCAAATGTTATTGTAGGAATAAAATGTGGCATTTGAAAACAGAAGTAAATACAACCTAAAGTAAACTCTGTGAAGAGAGTGTGTATGTATATATATATATATATATCATCATCATCATCATTTAGCGACCGTTTTCCATGCTAGCATGGGTTGGACGGTTCAACTGGGGTCTGTGAAGCCAGAAGGCTGCATCAGGCCCAGTCTGATCTGGCAGTGTTTCTACGGCTGGATGCCCTTCCTAACGCCAACCACTCCACGAGTGTAGTGGGTGCTTTTTACGTGCCACCCGCACAGGTGCCAGACGAGGCCGGCAAACAGCCACGAACGGATGGTGCTTTTACGTGCTACCGGCACGGGGGCCAGGCGAGGCTGGCAAGGGACACGAACGGATGGTGCTTTTACGTGCCACCGGCACGGAGGCCAGTCGGGGTGGCGCTGGCAACGGCCACGAACGGATGGTGCTTTTTACGTGCCACTTTAAAATCTAAAATCTAAGATGGAGAAAGAGAGAGTGAGATGAAGTAGACCTAACTGAAATGGTTCTTTCCAACCTCAGTAACAAAAGTTTCTATTCTAACTTCCTATTTTAACAGCGAAGTGCAGTAAGGGCAGGCAAAAAAAAAAACTATCCCTTTATGTTAACATGAAAAATAGATGTAGACAACGTGTGTGTGTTTGTGTGTGTGTGTGTGTATGAGAGAGAAAAAGAGAGATTGTGGAGATGTTGATCGCAATACATATGTGTTGCAATTGTTCCATCAACAGCACAGATTCATTGATAATGGAAAATGGTGGAGTATTCCACAGACACAAAGCCATAGTCAAATCTTGAGGCAGGCTCAGCATGATTTTGTGTGACATGGCTGAGCCTTACTAATCCTTTTCCAAATACACTTTCATACCTGAGGTCAACGCAAGACCATGGGACAAGAAGATACTTCTCCATTCATTATGCACTTCTGCATACTGGAAGAAAAGCAGGCACCGAAAGGCAAGCTTATTAACCAGATGCATGCCTCTCCCTCTCTCCCTACATATATCTTTATATACATATATATATATTGTGTGTGTGTGATATGATATGTAAATATCGAACAATGAAAATGAGTGCTCAACACCACATTGGTGGACAAAGATTCTTTATTTGTGTATTAAGGCTACCATTGGTTTCACGTTAAGGAATGCCTCAACAATTTTCAAGTGCATCACATGGAAACATTGGCATTCATCTCCATTTTGGATAAAGACATATATGATAATATATGAAGTGTATGTGTGCTTTCCAACCATTTTTCCCATACCAATATTGAGTGGACAGGTAGGGAAAACAGTAACAACACACATACCATGCTCTTCATGATATTGTGTGGGTGTTTTGCTTACAAATGAGTCTTCTTTGTATTCACATGTATGTATGTGTGTGAGAGTACTTCTTTCATATATATATATATATATATATATATATATATATATATTATATATATATATATATATATATATATATATATATATAAACGTATAAAGCTTTGTTTCTGTGCCTGCATATCTTTATGTGGATATGATGTATTTACATGCTATGTTACAGTAGATATACATGTTTAACCCCAGGCCAGCCAGTACCAATGGAGCAGAACTATGATCAACGGCTTCTACCCTTGACTATCATGTATTTTTTTTTTTTTTTTTTCAAAGAATAAATGTAGAATTGCATTATTCAACATGTCTTTTCTTATTTTCGAGAAGGAAGGGTGAGTGATTTGAAGAAGATTTGACTGCTATTACTAGCATGTCAAGCAACAGCGCAGTCCCCTTCATTGCCTCGTGAATGTGTGTGTGTGTGTGCATATCCATGTGATGTGTTGCAATGAAGTAGGAAATGTACTAATACATAAAGTCTCATGTTACTATCGTTTATTCAATAATTATGAGTGAGAGGGGAAGAGAGAGAGAGAGGGAGAGAGAGAATCACAACAGAGACATACCGATGTAAATGAAATGGAGTGGGAGGTGATGTGGTCGGGGGTAGCAGTGAGAGTTATAAAATTGTAAAATGAAGAATGAAAAGACTTTCAAAGAAATTCCAGTTATCTCAATGGATTCGGATTCGACAAAATTAATCATTTTCCACTGAAACAAAATATTTCCGAAGAAATAGTGACAGGTTTAGAAACCCCCTACAAGAGTCTGGCATTTAAGAAATAGCAGCCAACTTCTAGATCTGACCTTAACGGTCACAAAGTCAAAATTGGAAATTACTAAATGGTCACTGTTTATAGAGGAAGCAACTTTTAGTCTTGGCCTATTTTGGTGGAGGTGACCACCTCCACCCCACCACCATGTAACATTACAACATTTCAAATGCTGAAACAGAATCTCTAGACTTGAAAAGAACACATAAATAAATGAGCTAAGGGGAAGTAACTGAAGTGGGACAATGGCATATAATTTAAAGCCACTACTTACTGAATAATGAAAGCAAAATCTCTCAAATCAATTAAATTTCCCTCTTAGTAGGAGAAAGAAAACAAAGAAGTGGCAGAAATAATTGATTAGGAACTGTCAAAGACATAATTTCAAGAATTTGACTACAGCTGTGTGGTTAAGAAGTTAGCTTCAGAAACGCATTTCTCAGGTTCAGTCTAGTTGTACAGTGCCAAGAACTCAGGGGCAACCAATGCCTTATAAGCGAATTTGTAGATGAAAACTGAAAGAAGCCCACTATATATATATATTTCTTTATTGCCCACAAGGGGCTAAACATAGAGGGAACAAACAAGGACAGACAAAGGGATTAAGTCGATTACATCAACCTCAGTGCGTAACTGGTACTTTATTTATCGACCCCGAAAGGATGAAAGGCAAAGTCGACCTTGGCGGAATTTGAACTCAGAACGTAACGGCAGATGAAATACTGCCAAGCATTTCGCCCGGCATGCTAACGTTTCTGCCAGCTCGCCGCCTAAAGCCCACTATATATAAGTATTTGTCACCATTAACTGACCACTTGAAAAAAAAGTGTCGGTTTGTTTATGATTCTGTAACTTAGTGGTTTGGCAATAAGAAACAGACAGAACTAAGTGTCAGGTTAAGAGCAAGTACTGGGATCAATTTGATAGACGAAACCCTACAAGGTGTTGCTCCACCAAGGTTGCAGTCCAATGACTGAAACAAGTAAAATGACAAAAGAATTTCTCCAAATACATTTACGCGCTTAGAAACAAATCTGATCTTTGTCTGCCAGAAAGCAGATGCAGGCAGGTTTGAGATTCTGAAACTCATTACTTTAACAAGATTTACACAAACGAATCCCATTGTCAGCACATAATTTTATTTTATGAAATTAATTCTTAATTTCTGAAAATCATTGCCCCCTTTTCTTTAACAGTCAATAACAATATCCACTAGATTTTTGTTTTCTTTCTCCAACAAAAAGGGAAAATTACGGTTAATTGAGAATTATTTGAGTACGTCATTCAATACATAACTCTTTCAACTTCTTCAAGTTCTTGCCATCTACTTCAATTCTACAAATTTAACTCACTTTCTAAGTGTTTATGTGTGTGGCTGTGCAGTAACTGGGTGTGTATTGTGTATAACCTCCAGTGTTTCAAGCTAGGCGCAGGGAAAACCTCAAGCCAGCTGAAATTAATACTAATTGATATACTAAACGACCACACACAATAATTTACTGTCTCATTATGATTTAAGAAATAACAGAAATTAAATTAACTAATGCTGTTTGTAGAGAGCTACAGCTATTTTAACGAGGGATTTTAACGAGGGATTAGGAGGAAAACAAACAAAAAACAATGCAATCTTAGTCCAGATGTTATCAAAGTCTATGATTTCCTGGAAACATCATCATCATCATCATCATCATCATCATTTCGCGTCCGTTTTCCATGCTAGCATGGGTTGGACGGTTCAACTGGGGTCTGTGAAGCCAGAAGGCTGCACCAGGCCCAGTCTGATCTGGCAGTGTTTCTACGGCTGGATGCCCTTCCTAACGCCAACCACTCCGTGAGTGTAGTGGGTGCTTTTTACGTGCCACCCGCACAGGTGCCAGATGGGGCTGGCAAACGGCCACGGACGGATGGTGCTTTTTACGTGCCACCAGTACGGGGGCCAGGCAAGGCTGGCAACAGCCACGATTGGATGGTGCTTTTTACGTGCCACCGGCACGGAGGCCAGTCGGGGCGGCACTGGCAACGGACATGGTCGGGTGGTGCTTTTTACGTGCCACCGGCACGGGCGTGCGAGGAGTATATATTTTGTAGAAAGTTCTTGGGTAATATTATTATTATTATTGCTTCAGTTGTTGGTTACAAAAAAAAAAAACTGGAAGAGTTACCAGATGAAATGTTTTGAAGTATCAAGTTCCATTCCTCTCTAACTTCAGTTCAATCCCAACAGGTTTAACTTTGCACTCCTCCAGGGATATCAAAATAGAAACTAGGAATCTGGTTATTTGGGGTTCAGTCAATTGCACTGCTCCCTTTCTAAATTTTGGGGAAGTTTTCGAATGTGAGGGGTCAATGGTAGCTTAGACACTATAATTAGGAGAAAATCATCTAAACTACGACAAGACAGTTCTTTTAAATGTGAAGTTCAATGTCTTAAGAAAACAATTGAAAAAAATTGAAATGACTTCATGTAGTTAGGATGCATGCACACACGTGTGTGTGTGTGTGTGTGTGTGTGTATATATATATATATATATATATATATATATATATATATATATATATATATACACACACATCGACAAACACAAAAATGAATTGAAAAGTTAAAAGTAATATCCATGGTGTAATAATGCATATTGAAAAATAAAACATAAAACACAGACATGTGACAGAAATCAACAGGCGTAATACAAATAGCTGTGATTCAACATAATAATAATAATAATAATACAAGCAGGACACTGCAAAACGTAAAGCAACTAAATATATTGATAAACATAGGCACCACAAAACAGTAGGTTATAAATACACACATAACAATGCATTGCTATATATATATATGTATATATATATATAAACGTATGCGTATTGCATATATACAGTTGAGAGAAATTAACGCTCGTTTAAATTTTGTCAGACATCAATAACGAAATATCTTTTTTTTTTTTTTTTCTCATTTTGTGCTTATTTCATCATTTCTCGCAATCCAAGCTGAAAAAGCAATCGTAGTTTTAGAAGGCACAAAAACCGAAAAAAAAAAAAAAAAAAAAAAAGGGAAAAAAAAACTGTGGTATTTAAAAAAAAAAAATGCATGTGTACCACAGATAAATGGCAAATTTGCAAAGGCAAACCATGACTGAAATATCAAAATATATAAATATTATGTTAAATGGCGGTGCCCCAGCATGGCCACAGCTCGTGAGCTGAAACTAGATAAAGATAAAGAAAACATTTATGAAAAAACCAAAACTCCGAGAGTGCGTGTCTAAATTTTTTAACTTCAAAATTTTTACTTGTTTCAGTCACTGGACTGCAGCCATGCTGGGGCACAGCCACAAAAGGGGGTTTAGTCAAATGAATTGACCCTAGTAGGGTTTGTTTTGGTTTTCTTTTTCTTTCCAAAGAAGCCTGGCACTTTTTCAATCAGTCTCTTCTGTCAAGCTGCTAAGTTAAACAGACATAAACAAACCAGCACCGATAGCCAACAAGTGGCAGGGGACAAACATGAAGACAGGCACACATATATAAAGGACCTCTTCAGTTTCTGTCTACCAAATCCACTCATAAGTCTATGGTCAGCCCAGGGCTACAGCAGAAGACACTTGCCCAAGTTGCCATGCAGTGGGACTGAACCTGGAACCATGTGGTTGGGAAATAAACATCTTAGCATACAGCCATGCTGAAAACCAATTCATCCTCTACACTCAATTAGACATTCATCTTGAACAAACGATAATGAACCACTAATTCATAAACTAGGACCATGGATCCAAGTCGCAGTAAGACACAATCAAGTCCTTTGACATTTCACATGTGGCAGCAACATGTAGGGGACCTTAAGCTTTATTTATGCACATTATTTTAATTAATCATGCTTTATCTCGAAGTTTCAAGATTTTCCTGATGTGACTCTTTACTCTTTTACTTGTTTCAGTCAGTTGACTGCAGCCAAGCTGGAGCACCGCCTTTAGTCGAGCAAATAGACCCCAGGACTTATTGTTTGGAAGTCTAGTACTTATTCTATCGGTCTCTTTCCGAACCGCTAAGTTACAGGGACATAAACACACCAGCATCGGTTGTCAAGCGATGTTGGGGGGACAAACACAGACACACAAACATATACACACACACACATATATATGTATATATACGACAGGCTTCTTTCAGTTTCCGTCTACCAAATCCACTCACAAGGCTTTGGTCAGCCCAAGGCTATAGTAAAAGACACTTTGCCCAAGGTGCCACGCAGTGGGACAGAACCCGGAACCATGTGGTTGGTAAGCAAGCTTCTTACCACACAGCCACTCCTGCGCCTATGACTGTGTATCCTGATTGTATATATCTTTAGAAAGACACAACAGGGTATGTGTAAGAGGCTGGATCTGACCATTCTGAACATAAAACAGGTAAGAATGGTGGGGCAAGATATGGTTGATTTAAATGCTAAAACACAAACATGGTAGATGAATGAGTGAAAGGGAATGAGAGGGGGCAGAGAAAGAGCGAGAGAGAAAAAAAGAGAGTGAGTGGAAGAGAGAGAGAGAGAGAAAAAGAGTAAGTATGTAGGAGAGGAGGATATTTAAAAAATGTTTTAGAAAAAATAAAAGTAGGTGAAAGAGGTCACATGATTAACCATTTTGACTCTTTTCTGGTAGTTTCATATTGCAGGGTGGATGATATCTTAAATGCACAACACATCGCAAATTTGGCATTTGACCCTTTAAGCATTCAGGTTATTCTGCCAAATGCAATCCTTACTTATTCACATTGTTTTGAATTAATCATGCATTTCAATAATGCAATTGTTTATTCTGCAGCAAGACATTGAAGTACAGACACGAGAGACCAGACTTGCCAGGCTTGAACGTAAAACAGGTGGAATATTTCGACTGGATATGTGGAAGCACTCCGTCGGTTACGACGATGAGGGTTCCGGTTGATCCGATCAACGGAACAGCCTGCTCATGAAATTAACGTGTAAGTGGCTGAGCACTCCACAGACACGTGTACCCTTAACGTAGTTCTCTCGGATATTCAGCGTGACACAGAGAGTGACAAGGCCGGTCCTTTGAAATACAGGTACAACAGAAACAGGAAGTAAGAGTGAGAGAAAGTTGTGGTGAAAGAGTACAGCAGGGATCACCACCATCCCCTGTCGGAGCCTCGTGGAGCTTTAGGTGTTTTCGCTCAATAAACACTCACAACACCCAGTCTGGGAATCGAAACTGCGATCCTATGACCGCGAGTCCGCTGCCCTAACCACTGGGCCATTGCGCCTCCATTTCGACTGGATATGGGGCAGATTAAGGGCTAAACGTTAATACAGAGATTTTGATTTGCAGATCTTGCCATGGTTTTAAATGTGACATTCTCAAAGGGAAATTAAAACTTCCTTCTCCAAAAGTTGTTACCGATAGTCTTTTGTCTTTCACTTGCTTCAGTCATTGGATTGTGGTCATTCTGGAGCACCACTTCAAAGGTTTTAATTGAAGAGACCGAACCGAGTACTTTTTCTTTTTAAGCCTGGTACCTATTCTATCAGTCTCTTTTGCTGAACTGCAAAGATGCACAGCTATGCACTGAAGCTGCATTATGTGCAGTGATTCCTGGACATCAAGAGCGCAAGATTTACCCACAGTTCGTCTCTTTGATGGAATTTAAAACCTTAGGTCAAAGAAAGACCAAGAATGGGTACCTGGAAATTTGGCAGGTTTCCAATCGTTTATAGTTCTCTACCTGTCAGGCAACACAGCCAGTGGTTAGTTAACTCACTGGATGACAAAATAAGAATAAAGAAATGGGGTGGGAAGAGCAACCAGAATACTAGGAATATGGGGTGGAGAGAGACCGAAAGAGAGAAGAATGACAATGTTTTGTACTGATGCATTTCATATTTTGGACTATGTCCAAGAGATCCGTTACATAATTCAAAGTAATTCACTTGAATCGTGTTAGAAATAAAATTAATCAGGTAAGATGCCAACAATAGCTGAACTGAGCATTACTTCTTCCTCTCCTTGTTTTTCCCTCATTTATAGCAATACATACATATATATATATATAACATCACCATCGTTTGTACCAGTAAAAGTTTGTACAATGCAGTAACAATTCTGCCAGCTCACTACCTTAATAATAATAATAATTTCTTTTCTGTAGCAATAACTGCACATAACATTAAAAATAAACCAGTTAATTTCTTAAATATATTCGGTCCCAAGAGACGTACTGTATAGTGTCGCCTCTCTTAGCAACTGGCATTAATATAGGTATACACATAGAAACAGCTGAAAATTAGGTCAGTAATCAGGTGATTAGAGACCAGTGACCCAAGTTACAGTGAATTAAATTATTAAGTTGACAAATACAGGCAACAACAACACACAATAAAATGCTACTGAAGTGTGGATATGGAAAACACTAAAAATAGAAGAAAAAAACAACTGAATTCTCGCAATGAAATAACTCTGTAACTTTCATACTTAAATTCCTAAAATAATATAATATAGACATGAAGAAAAAAAAACAGAATTGCTAAAAACAATAAACACAAACACAAAACACATTTTGTGATTGAAGCAGATGTGTATGTGTGTTTGTGTATGTGTGTATAGATATATATATATATATATATACACACGTGTGAACATAGTTTTTGTAAATTTTTATTTTTTTATTCATATTTTATATTTTTATTAATTTTATTTGAATTAAATCATGGCTTGCACAGTAAGGTCCGGTGAACCTATTCACACATACACATACTTATCTCTTTTTACTCTTTTACTTGTTTCAGTCATTTGACTGCGGCCATGCTGGAGCACCGTCTTTAGTCGAGCAACTCGACCCCGGGACTTATTCTTTTTGTAAGCCCAGTACTTATTCTATCGGTCTCTTTTTGCTGTACCGCTAAGTGACAGGGACGTAAACACCAGCATCGGTTGTCAAGCAATGCTAGGGGAAGAAACACAGACACACAAACACACACACATACATATATATATATATATATATATATATATATATATAATATATATATATATATATATATATATATATATACATACATATATACGACAGGCTTCTTTCAGTTTCGGTCTACCAAATCCACTCACAAGGCATTGGTCGGCCCGGGGCTATAGCAGAAGACACTTGCCCAAGATGCCACGCAGTGGGACTGAACCCGGAACCATGTGGTTGGTTAGCAAGCTACTTACCACACAGCCACTCCTGCGCCTTATATGTTTAAAATTAAAATATAGTTTTTAGTATCAAACTATGATTAAGTTATTTAGAGGCCTGATGATTGGGGTTACATTTTAAGAAAGGTCCCTGCAAAACACGGCGTGGTTAAGGAACCGGAAAATGAATCTCATAGCCGAGATATGAGTAGTAGGTATTAAATTAAATTAAAATTCTTTTATATGGTGGGATGAAGGGGACAACTATCTCTAAATAAAAATATATATTTCCTCATTAAGAATAATTTGAACCCCTGTGATGCCGGAATTTGTATTCCCTAACAAATAAAATAAAATATATATATATCATCATTTAACATCTGCTTTCCACGTTGGCATGGGTTAGACAACTTAACTGGAACTGGTAAGCCAGAGTTCTACACCAGGTTCCAGTCTGAAGTTTGGCTTGGTTTCTACAGCTGGATGCCCTTCCTGATGCCAACCACTCCAAGTGTGTAGTGGGTGCCTTACATGTGTCACCAACACAAATACTGTAACGTGTCACCAGCATTGGCTACAATTTCACTTGGCTTGATGGTCACAATCACTTGCAAAAGGTCGCAATCACTTGCCATCACCTCCATGAGGCCACACATTCGGAGATCACACTTCACCACTTCATTTCATGTCTTCCTGAGTCTACTTCTTCCACTATATATATATATATATATATATATATATATAATATATATATATATAATCAACAAATAAGGGTGAGAAAATTGGATACTAATTTAATAGTACATCCATTTAACACCAAGTGGCTTAGTGCATAAAAACCCGGAATACAATAAATTTTATACATAAATATAAGAGAGTAACCACTATGTGGTCGACTCTAGCACTAAAAATAGATCCGCTAGGTTTCAGCCACTATATATATATATATAGATATATATATATATATATATATATTATATATATATATATATATATATATATATAGAGAGAGAGAGAGAGAGAGAGAGAGAGAGAGATTTTTTTCATAATGAGATAAAAAAAACGAAGGCTGTGTAGATTTTAGAACATTTACAGATATAAATATATCTGTAGCACTTATACAGCAATACCTGACACCTTTGGGTCTCAATGACACCATTATCTCTCTCACTCTCTCTCTGTACACACACATATATATATATATATATATATATATTAAGGTATGTAGAAAAATACAACATGGACAAGAACGTATAACTCTTAGAAGACGATACAATAAACACGGACAGGACATTCGAAACCCTCAGTCTTCAGTCAAGAACCGGATCATCGTAGTAATTTCGGCTGATTAATCTTGAGATTACTAGATCACGGCCAGCCCTCCAAGAAAAACTAAGCAACGAGCATTAGAAAAACTAAGCTGGGAGCGTAGATTTCCTGGAAGAAGGATCGAATGCATACGGACACCAGGACAGCAAAAGGGACGAATATATATATATATATATATTGAACCAAAAGAAATGGAGAAACAAACAGAACAATAAAACAAATATGTCTTCCATGCTGCAATCACTTTAGTTTCAACACCTGGTTTCAGATCAGATTAGATCACTTACTTGATGAGTGCACCTTTTGTTAAAAAAAAAAAATACAAAATGAAAAATAAAAATAAACAACCACACCTATATCTAAGATGACCCGGTTCATTCTCTACACCAAACTATAACATTGATATACCTATGTTGGTTCTACTGCCAGTGCCAAATAATGTTGAACAATTTCTAACGTTTCAACTGGAATATTAACCCTTTAGTATTTAAACCGGCCATATTCGGCCAAAATAGTTAATCTGTTTTATGTTCAAACTGACCAGATCCAGGCTCTCACACCTACCCTACAATGTTGTTCTACATTAAGTAATTACACCATCAAGATCTTGAAGATATGAGATAATGCATGATTAATTCAAATCAATGGGAATCAATAAGCATTATGTTTGATAGAATAATCTGAACACTAAAGGGTTAAATACACTCAAACTACACCCAAAATGTCTGTTTATTAGACAAAACCATACTCAGGGGGAACAGGCACGGTGGAGTGTTCGAGAAGCTGACTTTACAACTACGTGTTTTCAAGTTCAATCCCACTTACCATGCTTTGGACAAGAGTTTTGTGTGACAGCCTAGGGGGTAACGAAAACCTTGCGTGAAATTCGGTAGAAGGAAACTGTGTGGAAACCTGCAGGAGGGACCATTCTCATCCTTTGGTGATGGACATTTCACACACTGACCCTTGAGCCCCCTTTTAACAGAGCTCAGTCTTCTACAAGCATTTGAACCAGGACTTCAGTTCTGACTAATCCAGTTATCTTCTTCTTCTTCTCCTCCTACATATTCAACTGCTACAGTGTATAACCCTTGGTCCCCCAACACCACCAGCACCCTGTCACCTTGATCCCTCTTCCTCATTGACTCATATTTCTGCGTTGCCTTAACAACCACCAGAGAATATTTACAATAATTTCAACCAAGCATCAATAACATCACCCACCACCTCCACCACCATCATCACCACCATCACCACACACACACACGCATACACAAATACAAACACACACACCCACACACACACACTTGCAGTCCAGAAATATTTTGAATGTAACCATTTGCTGCCTCTACTTCAAACTAAAATGTGTAAATGAAAAGCTGAAAACACTTGAACCATGAGTCACCACAGACCAAAGCGCTCGCCCATTCCCCTCCTCGCACCCTTCGCTATGGTTTATATTTGTTTAGCCATAATACCACGGGGGGGGGGGGATTTCAATATAATCTGTCAGATATACACACCACAAATCTCTGCACAATATCTGCTGCAATTTTCACAACTGAACAGTCCAGCAGACAGAGAATTTATTCACAAGGCTTTGGCCGGGCCATGAATATAGTAGGTGCATGCGCCAACAAAGGTGCCCCACAGGGAGACTGAACTTGAAATTACATGGCTGTAAAGTGTACATCTTAACCACATGGCCATGCTGACTAATCCAGTTATCTTCTTCTCCTACATATTCAACTGTATGTATGTATCTATCTATGTATCTATGTAAAACAATTTAGATTCAAAAGAATATGGTACTTAACCTAGATGCACCAGAATTTTTTTATGGTATTAACCATAAAATGATGTGGGGTGATTATAACCAAAAAATAAGCAACAAGAATGGATCAGTAGTTTAGTACAATTGTTTCATACTATAAATATTTTATTAAAGCTGCAAATATTGTATCTATGTATGTATGTAGGCATGGCTGTGTGGTAAGAAACTTGCTTCCCAACCACATGGTTCCAGGTTCAGTCACACTGCGTGGCACCTTGGGCAAGTGTTTTCTACAATAGCCCCGGGCCAACCAAAGCTTTGAGAGTGGAGCTGGTAGACAGAAATTAAAAGAAGTCCATCATATATATGTATATATGTATCTATGTGTTCGTCCCCCCACTACCATTTGACAACAAGTTATATTTTCATAACTTAGTGGTTCAGCAAAAGAGACAGATGGAATAAGTACCAGGCTTATAAGACGTATTCGGGTTGATGATGTATTCAATTAAAAATCCTTCAAGGTGGTGCCCCAGCACGACCACAGTCTAATAACTAAAACAACACGCACACGTGCAGACATGTAGTTGAGGAGGGAGAGAATCAAAATGTTGCAGAAACCTGATGCCAAAGACCATATAGACCAACAGAAAAAGAAGAACACGACAAGATGCTGCTGGTTCATTGGTAAACAACACAATTAAACTACTCCCTGTCTATTACATCCAGACCTAAATAAATATAATCTTTATATATAAAAGAGAGGTTGTGTGCTGTCTGTCTCCTACGATTTAGATTCCTAACTACTCCCACATTTTGCGGTGCAGTTTAACCAAAAGCGGGTATCTTATATATAGTCGTGATTCATATCGAGCCCTTCTGGGTATTAGCGCGCGTCCACAATGAGTCCACGATTAAAAAAAAAATTTACCATAATTTTTTTCCATTTTAATGCATTTTTTCGCTATTATATAAGGGAAGTAACTCTCTAAAAATGTCTACGATGAGTCAACGATTTAAAAAAAATTTACCATAATTTTTTTTCCATTTTTAATGCATTTTTTTGCTATTTTTTGGCTATAACTCTCTAAAAATGCTTATATAGTTATTTCGCTTACAAACCCGAGCAACGCCAGGCGATACTGCTAGTTCGTAACTAAGAAATGTTGCCCACACAGAACAAGTCCATCAACTCCACACTTTCATGGCGAAAATAAATTGCTGACCGTCAAAGACAATGCAAATGAAAAGCAAACAAAGAAACCGGATCATAAATGGTTTTGTAACTAGGCTGGCCTGTTGGCCAGTGTAGAACTCAACCAGCAACACCTAACGTCTCCTCGTTTGCTGCCAATGCCTGCTAACGAAGGAGTCTTGTTGCTAAATAAAGCCTGAATTTGTCACATACAAAAATGGCACATATACAAAAAGGATAAAAAAAAACATACCAGACTGCTTTCCATTTATACAAGCCGTGTGGTTAAAAAAGCTTGCTTATAAAGTATGTCACTTCAAGTTTGGTTCCACAATGTGGCATCTCTCTCACAAATGTCTATTACTGCAGTCTCAGTCTGATCAACTGCCTTTCAGTGAATTTCATGGATAGAAACTGTTTGTAAGCCTATCATACATACACACACACACACATATATATACAGCTGTGTCTTTGTTTACTTCCACAGGTGTTCACACTGACACCATTTAAGCAACAGTGATAATGTTTATGGTCCTCGTAAACGAAAACTCCATCAGCTCAGTGAAGTGGTGGAATAAAATATAACTTAGATGAAAAATGGACAAGCATCAGTGTCAGAAAGGGCATCTGGCCACAGACTATTGTCTCAACACGTCTCACCCAACTCATGCAATCGCAGAAAAAGCAGACGCAAAAATGATCGTGGTGATCATCTTCATTTAATGTTCTCCCGTCCATGATGGCACGGGTTGAATGGTTGGACAGAAGATAGTAAAGCCAGAAGGCGGCGAGCTGGCAGAACCGTTAGCACGCCGGGCAAAATGTGTAGCTGTATTTCGTCTGCCGTTACGTTCTGAGTTCAAATTCCGCCGAGGTCGACTTTGCCTTTCATCCTTTCGGGGTCGATAAATTAAGTACCAGTTACACACTGGGGTCAATGTGATCGACTTAATCCGTTTGTCTGTCCTTGTTTGTCTCCTCTGTGTTTAGCCCCTTGTGGGTAATAAAGAAACGGATAGTAAAGCCAGAAGCCTGTGCCAAGCTCAACTATCAGCCAAGGTATGGTTTCTATGACCCCACTCCCCGCTTCTCAATCAATTCCTACTCTACCTGATATTTATGCATTAACTATATTACTCTCAGCGGTCCCCTAGCACCCCTCCCAGTTTTAACCCCATCCCTACTTTATAAACCAGCTATAAACAATGTTGAACTAACCTAGAGAGACAAGTGAGACAACAGACAGAATGTTAATAACCAATAGAAATTAAAAATAAGAATATCAGGTTTAGATTAGTAAAATAGTTAAGGGAGAATTATAACAAAGGACAGAGACACACTGTGTACAATCACATATAACACACTAGCTATATAACTGTATAGATATAGTGGCACAAGAGAAGACAATAGAATGAATATAGTATCACAAGAGTGGAATATAGTAGGAGTGTAGTAGCCTGAAACTAAGCTGTAGTATATGTGTGGTGGTGTAAGAGTAAGTCATAGTATAGACCACAGTATAGATGTAAGGCCATTAAGAATGAGGTTATGAAAGATTGTTCTTATGGAAACTCTTATGTCAAGTAAGATTAACCCTTTAGCATTCAGATTACTCTGTCAAATGTAAATCCTCTTTGATCACATTGTTTTAAATTAATTGTATGGCTGTGTGGTTAGGGAGCTCGCTTCCTAGCTACATGGTTTCGGGTTCAGTCCCACTGCGTGGCACTCTGGGTAGGTGTGTTCCACTATAACCTCGAGCCGACCAGAGCTTTGTGATTGAATTTGGTAGGTGGAAGTTACTGCCGTGTGTGTATGTGTGCGTGTAGGTGCTTGTGCCTCTCCGAAAGAGAGAGAGAGAGGGGGGGTACAGCTGAGATTTTGATGATGTCCCTGTTTATTTTTAATATGACTTTGTAGGGTATGTGTGAGAGGTCAGAGCTGGCTGGTTTGAGCATAAAACAGGAAGACAATTTTGGCCTGATATGGCCGGTTTGAACACTAAAGGATTAAGACTCTCAACAAGCCAAATTCACAACATGGTTCCAACTGCCAGTGAAGAATATTTCGGTTTATTTATTTCGCTGATGTTGAAAACGCACGAATCTCAACATCTCTCCTTCCTCGAAGATGCTATGACTAAACAACTATAAATGACTTTTAGAAATATTATTTACATCACTAAAGCTGACGGGGAATATAAGATGATAAAATAACTGCCAGTAACCACTAGAAGAGTTATAAGAGACTATTAGGTGAAAGATCAGTTTAATCTCAAAAGGTCACACCAATTAACTGTAATCAAGGTCCAATGGGTACAACACATTAATTAATTAGCAAGGGCATTAAATAAGCAACTGAAGTGTTTTGATAGATTATTATTCCCTGAAAATCTTGTGGGTAATTTCATTAACAAAGTTGTTATTGTTTAACACCAGGTAAGACCCGATGAAACCTCATCTTTTCAGCAGACAGTGTATCAAGAATCTTGTTACGGCTTTTCATCTTTTCAAGACAGTAAGATACAATTTGAGAAGATCTGGCTGCTATTTTTAGTAGACTGAACAGCCATACAGACACTCCTCTAGTTGTTGTTGTGTAGCCATGGGTCATCCCCAATCAAACAATCCTATGACACACAAAGACAGTGCAACCCACATGCCCACCATGACCACCACCACCACCACATACTCCAGCATGCAGTCTCACAATCTGACCTCGTACTGTCTCCACAGTCTGATCTATTTCTTTTATACCCAAAAGTTCTATTCACGATTATAGCAGACATGAACATGGTAGACTTAGCCAGAACATGGTCATAGCTGATTCTTTACAACGTCAGGGTTTTTCATACCTGCACAATGTCTGGAGTTGGTGAAATTGTTAGCGTTTCTCTTTGCGTGTGTTGCTTGGAGGTTTGTCTGGGCTGAGAGGGGCAAGCAGTGCTTTAGGTGGGTGGGGGGGATGCACCCACAATAGTTATTTCTTTACCACCCACAAGGGGCTACACACAGAGGTGACAAACAAGGACAGACAAACGGATTAAGTCGATTACATTGACCCCAGTGCGTAACTGGTACTTAATTTATCGACCCCGAAAGGATGAAAGGCAAAGTCGACCTCGGCGGAATTTGAACTCAGAACGGAACGGCAGACGAAATGCGGCTATGCATGTCGCCCAGCGTGCTAACGTTTCTGCCAGCTCGCCGCCTTCGGTATAAGTACCTATTTCTTTACTACCCACAAGGGGCTAAACACAGAGGGGACAAACAAGGACAGACAAATGGATTAATTCGACACCAGTGTGTAACTGGTACTTATTTAATCGAACCCGAAAGGATGAAAGGCAAAGTCGACCTCGGCGGAATTTGAACTCAGAACGTAACGACAGACGAAATGCGGCTATGCATGTCGCCCGGCGTGCTAACGTTTCTACCAGCTCACCGCCATAATAGTAGTGACATGGAGTATTACATGTGTCTGCAGGTGATTTTTGTTACGTAGTGGCTAGGACTGCCACCATAAACAAAATTTATTGCAGCAGTAAACCTTACTAAGAGGGTTATTAGTGGTGACCTACGACTTATGATGATATTTTGATGAAGGACGAGAGAACTGATGGAAATAAGTGAGAGAGATTTGTGTCTACAAATATTTGCAGATATGAATTTCAGAGCCTGTTGTTCAACAGTTCTAATCATACTTTCATTGATTTATCCGCAAATCAATAAAAGGATATATTTTATGAATAAAAAAAAAGAAAAGTGAAAGGTTACTGAAAGGGCGGGGCTGGGTGATCACAGCTGTTCCAGGGTGGCAACAAGTCACTGTCTGACTGCCCCATGTGCAACAAAAGCCAAGTCTCCGACCACTTTAATGTGGAGGAAACGGTGGAGGATTGGAATCACAAAATTGAACCAGAGAGAAGTGTGTGTGTGTGTGTGTGTGTGTGGGTGGGTGTGTGCATGTGTGTGCATGTGTGTGTGTGCATGCATGTGCATGTGCGTGTGTGTACATGTGTGTGTGTGTGTGTGCATGTGTGTACATGTGCATGTGTGTGCATGTGTGTGTGCGTGCGTGCATGTGTGTGTGTGTGCGTGCATGTGTGTGTGTGTATGTGTACATGTGTGTGTGTGTGTACATGTGTGTGTGTGTGTACATGTGTGTGTGTGTGTGTACGTGTGTGTGTGTGTGTGTGTGTGTACGTGTGTGTGTGTTTAATGTAAACAGAAAAAGAGAGAGAGAGAGAAACGAGTGAAGATGTAATAATCTTGACTCAACAATTCCTAGCAACAGGGAAAATATATGCCAAACTCTACCGATATTATTGATTCAATGAACAACAGAATAGGCATGAAAGGAAATTATAGCATCGGGGTATATCTTCATGCATGTAGGAACATAGTTATGCATGCGTACAGAAAGAAGCGTGCATGTTATGCTAATGCGTGTGGGGTTGGGCAGAGGATTTGGCATAAGATAATTCTTCATGACAACGCAAAGAAGAACTGGGAAATTTGGAAAGTAGAAAGAACAAAAACCAAGTATGAGGAGTAAAAGGCATTTGTTTGACAGCAAACGGAAACCAGACAGTGAAACACAGCAGCAAATGGCCCTGATGAGAATGGGCTTTGGTAGATAGGCGGCGAGCTGGCAGAATCGTTAGCACGTCGGGCGAAATGCTTAGCGGTATTTCGGCTGCCGTTACGCTGTGAGTTCAAATTCCGCCGAGGTCGACTTTGCCTTTCGTCCTTTCGGGGTCGATAAATTAAGTACCAGTTAAGCACTGGGGTCGATATAATCGACTTAATACCTATGTCTGTCCTTGTTTGTCCCCTCTGTGTTTAGCCCCTTGTGGGTAATAAAGAACTAGGTATTTCATCTGCCGTTACGTTGTGAGTTCAAATTCCGCCGAGGTCGACTTTGCCTTTCGTCCTTTCGGGGTCGATAAATTAAGTACCAGTTAAGCACTGGGGTTGATATAATCAACTTAATACCTATGTCTGTCCATGTTTGTCCCCTCTATGTTTAGCCCCCTGTGGGCAATAAAGAAATAAGTATTACCCTCATTTGTTAAACACTGGGTGTATACACATGTTGTTTCCGGAAGAGAAGGCATTAGGAGAGGACTGGTAGCCAGTAAATATTCCCAACATACAACAACACTTGTCCATATAATCTGTAAACCAGAATTCTATTTATACGACACCATGATCATCACTTGAAATTACAGATATCTTTATATACAAAAGAGAGGTTGTGTGCTGTCTGTCTCCTACGATTTAGATTCCTAACTACTCCCACATTTTGCGGTGCAGTTTAACCAAAAGCGGGTATCTTATAGTCGTGATTCATATCGAGCCCTTCTGGGTATTAGCGCATGTCTACGATTTAAAAAAAAATTTACCATCATTTTCCCCCATTTTTAATGCATTTTTTTGCTAATTTTTGGCTATAACTCTCTAAAAATGCTTATGTAGTTATTTCCCTTACAAACCCGAGCAACGCCGGGCGATACTGCTAGTCTTTATATATAAAAGAAAGGTTGTGTGCTGTGTCTCCTACGAATTAGATTCCTAACTACTCCCACATTTTGCGGTGCAGTTTAACCAAAACCGGGTATCTTATAGTCGTGATTCATATCAAGCCCTTCTGGGTATTAGCGCGCGTCTACGATGAGTCTACGATTTAAAAAAAAAATTTACCATAAATTTTTCCCATT
The DNA here is from genome assembly GCF_006345805.1 of Octopus sinensis. Lineage (NCBI taxonomy): Eukaryota > Metazoa > Mollusca > Cephalopoda > Octopoda > Octopodidae > Octopus > Octopus sinensis. Next base: position 19,099,241 of record NC_043018.1, on the reverse strand, counting down.
TTTATGCATTTTTGGCATATATAAGGGAAGTAACTCTCTAAAAGTTTATTATTAAATCTCAGAACGTAAAAAGCTACAGTAACACCCCCCGTTGTGGTTAACCATATTGAGATGGCTATTATACTTTACATCTCTAAAAATGCTTATATAGTTATTTCCCTTACAAACCCGAGCAATGCTGGGCGATACTGCTAGTGAAGAATAAAATAAAGTCCTTTCACAAATACTAAGGACCCAAACGATCAGTGTTCAACTGAAATTTCTAAGTATTTGGGGTCGATTAAATCAGTTATACCCTTGTCCAAAAATTATGGTCTTGTGTTAACACGATTACTACAGCAAGTGTACCTCTGATATCAAAAATAACGAGTTATACCTATTTCTTTACTACCCACAAGGGGCTAAACACAGAGAGGACAAACAAGGACAGACAGACAGATTAAGTTGATTATATCGACCCCAGTGCGTAACTGGTACTTAATTTATCGACCCCGAAAGGATGAAAGGTAAAGTCGACCTCGGCGGAATTTGAACTCAGAACGTAACGGCAGACGAAACACGGCTAAGCATTTCGCCCGGCGTACTAACGATTCTGCCAGCTCGCTGTTATACCATTTATAGAAAAAAAAGTTGCATCTGTTCAAAACAACGGATGGAGTCATTAATAAGTGTCTCATGTAGGGACTTGACACTTTGTGTGTAATAATAAAATATTACAGAACGAGCTTGGCCAAAGGACGAGGACCAATAATTCACACATGTAATGTTTTATTTCCGTAGTCCAGTCTGAAAATGGTGAGTCACAATAATATATGTACACACAGACATTTATGCTGTCCAAAATTACAGCTTAATATTTTTCACTGGCCAACAAAATGGGACATCCACCCCAATTATTCTCTTGATATAATTAACATTGCTCGTTACTATTGCATATACTCTTTTACTTGTTTCTGTCATTTGACTGCGGCCATGCTGGAGCACTGCCTTCAGTCGAGCAAATCAACCCCGGGACTTATTCTTTGTAAGCCCAGTACTTATTCTATCAGTCTCTTTTGCCGAACCGCTAAGTGACGGGGACGTAAACACACCAGCATCAGTTGTCAAGCAATGCTAGGGGGACAGACACAAACACACACACATACATATATATATATATATATATATATATATACATATATACGACAGGCTTCTTTCAGTTTCCGTCTACCAAATCCACTCACAAGGCATTGGTCAGCCCGGGGCTATAGCAGAAGACACTTGCCCAAGGTGCCACGCAGTGGGACTGAACCCGGAACCATGTGGTTGGTTAGCAAGCTACTTACCACACAGCCACTCCTGCGCCTATAAAAGTTAAGTTGCATCGCTATATCATCAGCAATTTTGTCCAGTGGATGGCCCAGGGTAGAGAGGACATCAGTTGAAGACTTGAGACACCTGGATGGCCAGCAGAGTAGAAACAAACTAGCGATAAAAATTTTAGAAGGTCGTACTAGCTATGTGAACAGCCATAGTACTGAACACACAGTAATAAAATATAGGTTTAAAAAATAAAAAAAGGGCACTGGGTAAGTTTCGTTGAAAATAGTTCATTCTTTCAAGTTTTAGGTTAGTCATGAGCAAACTACGGTCCCCGTGACTTTCTAAATAGCACAACAGATAATTACCATAATTTTTTTTAGTGCAACAGCCCCGCCTGATGATGATCCTCGTCTTGTGCGACCTGTTTCTCTTAAAAGGTTATCTATGCCTGTTCTAAATATTAAAAACGAAAGATCCCCGCCCATCTCCCTCTAAACAACCCACGTCAACCGGCAATCGCAGCTATGAAGGTACGAATGGAAACCGAACCCGCCAACTGTTGTTTACCGATGGTTTATAATCATTATCATCAGACGGTGTGTGTGAACAAGGCCGTATTACACAACACACACGTCGACTACTTATTGTGTGGGAGGGGCAAGGACGGATCAGTTTAGGTCGTACAACACACACGCACACATGAGCAAGAAACTGTGTGTGTGTGTGTGTGACAAGTTATGTATATGTGTGTGTGTGTGAGACAAGTTATGTGTGTGTGTGTGTGACAAGTTGTGTGTGTGTGTGTGTGACAAGTTGTGTGTGTGTGTGTGACAAGTTATGTGCGCGTGCGTGCGTGTCACAAGTTATGTATGTGTGTGTGTGTGACAAGTTATGTGTGTGTGTGTGTGTGTAACAAGTTATGTATGCGTGTGTGTGTGTTCGTTCGTTCGTTCGTTAAAGACCGAAATATAGTGAAACCGACAACGGCAGCCTTTGTGCACGAGTGATATCACATGACGTCAAGATTATAAATTCACAAGTCGAGAGCAGGAGTGGGGGGGGGGATGAGGGACACACAGACAGACGGCTTACACATTACAAGACAGACAGACAGACAGACAGACAGACGAACATACAGAGCGCGCAAGGCTGACCACAGCCGCCGCCTCCTCCTCCTCTACTGTTACGTTTTTCGCTCCGCAATCCATTACGGATAGTCAACAGTGTTGGGCAATCTGCAGTTTTATACACGCTTTACAAATCGATGTTAACACTGGTCTCTCAAGTTCAACATACATATATATATACGAGTGAGTGTGTGGGTGTGCATCCTCGCGTTGGCAGTTACAGCTAATGTCGCTGCTCTGCCACCAGTCTGTAGACGTAATCAAATTTCTAAGAAACTATATGCGTGTGAGCGCGAGTGTATATACACACATACAAACATAGATACATACACACACATACATACATACATATACACACACACACACACACACACACATACATAGATACATACACACACACACACACATACATAGATACATACACAGATACATACACACACACACACACACACACACATACATAGATACATACACACACATACATACATACACACACACACACATACATACACACACACATACACACACACATACATACATGCATACACACACACACACATACATACATACATGCATACACACACACATAGATACATACACACACACATACATAGATACATACACACACACATACACATACATACATACTTGTGTGTGTGTGTACAGAGTGGAGAAAGACACAAAAATAAATTAAAAACATTTCAGTCTTGGAGACAGAGGACAAAGGTATCTTCTTGGGGGGTGGGGGAAAAAATGGGCAGGAAGCGAAGACTAGAAAATTCATTGACATAACTACTACAGATCATTCTCTCTCTCTCTCTCTCTCCCTATCTATCTATCTATTTATCTATCTATCCCTCCCTTTCTCTCTATTTATCTATCTATCTCTCTTTCTTCCTTTCTCTGCTGACTAATCGATGACAGAGAACATGGTTACGATGCAATAGAAGGCACGATGGACGAGGTAGCGATTACATGTTAATGCCTGCCAACTTTTATCATTATTAAATACGGTGACAGTAGCTGTAAATAATAAACAACAATTCTGTGTTGGCCACACGGGCCGCAATTAACAGAGAAGTAAATACGAAACTAAGAAAGTGGCGGTTGTTGCTAGTAGCAGCAGTCGCCAGTGACACAATAAAACGGGAGACGGTGGTGGCGCGGGAACAGTATGACTAAGAGTATTTCGTCTGGCGCTACGTTCTGAGTTCAAATTCCGCCAAGGTCGACTTTGCCTTTCATCCTTTCGGGGTCGATAAATTAAGTACCAGTTACGCACTGGGGTCGATGTAATCGACTTAATACCCATGTCTGTCCTTGTTTGTCTCCTCTATGTTTAGCCCCTTGTGGGTAATAAAGAAATAAGTATGACTAGGAGTAACATTGACCAGTTGGTGGTTTAGGATAAATACGAGAACGGCTATTTAAAAGTTTCCAGGATTGTCCGTTAATATCCAAGGCTATAATGAACGACCTGAGATAATTATAGTGTTTAAGGGACAGTGAAAGACAACAGGCAAATAATAGATGTATGTATGTCGATGTCTGTTTGGCGGGCCGTCACCACACCCTCTTACTTTTTTTTTTTTTTTTCTAGAAACCCACGTTTTTGGCCACGGAGATTCCGAATCTGTAAAAAAAAAAAATGGGATCTTTTCTGTTTGAACGGCAGTTTTTTCTAGCGGTGTCATATGAAATTGTCACCCATAATTTGGACCCTAGTAATCGATCTATTGCATTTCAATCTGTTTTAGGGGTGGGGTGAAGGTATCTTTTTTGCTTCACAAATGTAAATAAACCCAATGTGTTTCTTAAACGAGGGACATATTCATACGACACAGAATGGTTTTTTTTACCTCAATAGACGTCATTGATTGGTTGAAATTTCAGAAATTGAAGAAAAAAAACAACAAATATCTTACAAAGTATAGAATTTTCTCAACAAAACCAAGAGAGAAAAATGTTTTATAAACACATTCTACCAGTATACGAAGTTTAAAAGTGTTTAGTTACGTGGGAATTATTTTAAAAACTGCAGTTCAAACCGAAAAGATCCAAAAATTGGCATTTCAAAATTTAATTTCTCCCCCACCCCAATTTCTTCATTTGTGTATGTGTGGAGAAGATGTACACGTACATATATGAGGGTGGGCTGAAAGTTCGTACGGTTAGGGTTAGGGTCTATGAAGGAGTGATGCTAGAGCTGTGAAATCTTGCATGCATTAATTTCAAATCTTCTTATAAACAAAATGCATTGTTTCTTTCCAGTTAAACTGACATCTCACTGTTCAAAGAACACTTCAAAACTAAGACTCAAAACCTTGAAGATGTACTCAATAGAAAGATTTGAGCGATACCGAATTATATACATTTGGAAAATGATAGAGCAAAAGGTGCCAAACTTTGGTATCAAAACCTACCACTCACTGCGCCACGGAAGACGCTGCTAGCTACCACCAATCAACAAAAAGGCTGACCAGACAGCAAAAACCCTGCGAGAGTCAAGTCTGTTGGTTCGAGGAGCACAACTATTCAACTCCATTCCGGTACATGTCAGAAATCTATCAGGATGCAGTGTGGAATCATTCAAATTGCAGCTGGATAGATACTTAAGCACCATTAGAGATGAACCCCATCTCCCAGGATATACACAACGAGCACAAACTGACTCAAACTCACTCCTACACATGTCAAAATTAAACAGAGAATACAACCTGGCAACCACACCAGACTCTGAGGGTGGAGTCTTCGACTTGGCCTGAGCATGGACTCAAACTCAAATGAAATGATTCGTCTAACAAACTGACGAAATTATCTATGGCGGGATGCTCTTCTTGTTAAACAGCACCTCTTACAAAGCAAGGTAATATTTTCCCCGCTAATGTTTCAAATATGAACAGTGCAAACACCAAACTTGGTCCCATGGGATATTGCAAACACCAAACTTGGTCCCATGGGATATTGCAAACAAACAACACTGGTTGCGTGAAACTGGCACTCACTTTCAATTAGTGCACAATGTTCAGGGAAAAATAGGATGGACACACGGACACACATACGTGACTGATTCCCTTTCTGTTTTCATCTACCAAATTCAAATCCATTCATGAGGAATTGGTCAGCCCAGGGATAGAGCAGGAGACACTTGTCTAAGGTGCCATGCAGTGGGGGAATCAACCTGAAACAATGTGGTTGTGAAGTGGAGGACTTCTTAACCACACAGCCATGTCCACAAACACACACAGACAGGAAGAAAAAGACAGACAGACAGACATTCAGATTGACAAACAGACAGAGACAGTCAGACAGACAGATATCTTTTAATAAACACAATATTGTTTCATGCTTGGATAGAAAAGTAATCAGACAAGTTTGTGCAGTTTCCTGTCCTGCAATTTTTCAGCAAAGGAAAAGAGAAGATTGATGCAAACTAGCAACAGACAAAGTGCACTACTACCCTTACCGAATGAACCCCAGTTAAGGGCAATCTTGCTTTCTTCCAACTCCATTCCAGCCACATTCCTCTTAAGAATTGGCATCAACTTGTGAGTGGATTTGGTTGACGGAAACTGAAAGAAGCCCGTAGTATATATATATATATATATATATATATATGTATATGTGTGTGTGTCTATATGTTTGTGTGTCTGTGTTTGTCCACCCAACATCGCTTGACAACAGATGCTGGTGTGTTTACGTCCCTGTAACTTAGCGGTTCAGCAAAAGAGACTGATAGAATAAGTACTGGGCTTACAAAAAAAGAATAAGTCCCGGGGTCGAGTTGCTCGACTAAAGGTGGTGCTCCAGCATGGCCGCAGTCAAATGACTGAAACAAGTAAAAAGAGTAAAAGAGAGTACTGTTCCTACATTGCGAATTTTCACCTATCACGGGGGGTGGGGGTTTTGGAACACAACACCTGCGATAGTCGAGGGATTTCTGTATGCTAGAAACAGTTAGTTAAATCTCACTCAAATGACAGCCAATGGCCTTCAGAAGAACACATTCGATGATGTAGTTCTAGATACACTGAAGAAGACGACAGGACAGCAATGGTTGAAGCAACTCAGTCAAACCTGACCTGTGGCTAAACAACCTCTCTCTGTTTATGTCTCTCTACCAAAAATCATGGCATTATTGTACAAGTGTATCTTGGACCCATTCCTGAAAATAGGAGAACTTGTTGACACTTCTGACTATTCTCTCTGTTTTATTTTTTTGCACTGTTGCTTTCAAAATACCGCTGCACATACTCATTTGGAGTTTAAAGATCAATAACTCGGGAAAGATGAAACCAGATGTGAGCCATTGAGAAGACTGGCCTGTTTTGGTTTTTGTCCAATCAAACAGAGCCAAGCTGAGTTATGTCACCTGCTCAAAATTACAACACAATTGCAGTAACAGTAGTAGTAGTAGTAGTAGTGGTGGTGGTGGTGGTAGTAGTGGTGGTGGTAGTAGTAGTAGTAATGGTAGTAATGGTAGTAGTAGTGGTGGTGGTGGTAGTAGTAGTAGTGGTGGTGGTGGTAGTAGTAGTAGTGGTGGTGATAGTAGTAGTGGTGGTGGTAGTAGTAGTAGTGGTGGTGGTAGTAGTAGTAGTGGTGGTGGTGGTAGTAGTAGTGGTGGTAGTAGTAGTAGTAGTGGTGGTGGTAGTAGTAGTAGTGGTGGTGGTGGTAGTGGTAATAGTAGTAGTGGTGGTGGTAGTAGTAGTAGTGGTGGTGGTGGTAGTGGTAGTAGTAGTAGTGGTGGTGGTAGTAGTAGTGGTGGTGGTGGTAGTAGTAGTGGTGGTGGTGGTGGTAGTAGTAGTAGTAGTGGTGGTTGGTGGTAGTAGTAGTAGTAGTGGTGGTGGTGGTAGTGGTAGTAGTAGTAGTGGTGGTGGTAGTGGTGGTGGTGGTGGTAGTAGTAGTAGTGGTGGTGGTGGTAGTGGTAGTAGTAGTGGTGGTGGTAGTGGTGGTGGTGGTAGTGGTAGTGGTGGTAGTGGTGGTAGTGGTAGTAGTAGTGGTGGTGGTGGTAGTAGTAGTAGTAGTAGTAGTGGTGGTAGTAGTAATAGTGGTGGTGGTGGTAGTAGTAGTAGTAGTAATGGTAGTAATGGTAGTAGTAGTAGTAGTAGTAGTAGTAGTAGTGGTGGTGGTGGTATTCTCTCCTGACTAAACTGCTATAATTAGAACACCAGTATCTATATACACACACTTCACAACTGTCGCTCAATATCTGATAGGAGGAACTACATAAGAGGGATTTTTTTTTTTTAAAAAAAACAAACAAACAAACACAGACAAGTTACAAGTTTCAGTTACATAGAACTACCTATTGCCACCATGTCAACGTGTGTGTGTGTGTGTGTATGTGTGTACATCATATAGTTTGCATAATTTACTTTAATCCCTTGACTGAGCAAACAAGTTTTTTTGATCCTTCTACATTTTCAGGGCTCAATTTTTTTATATAACTGCTTTAGAGTATTTTACAATAACTTTTAAAGTTATCAAATAATGTTGGGTTCCCGCTTTAGTTGTTTTTAGCAATTATTTTTACAAGCAAGCTATCCATGTTACCACTGAACTGAACTGAAAAGTTAGGATTCACGCTTTACAATGCGGCAGACAAAATACCACTAAGTACTCCACCCAGCGTGCTAACGATTCTGCCAGCTCACCACCCAAATAATAATAATAATAATAAAGTTCAGCAAGAGATACAGGTACGTTTATCTCACCTGGTAGTTATGGTAAAAGAACTAAAATGATAGATGAAACTGCAAGGGATTAGAATATGTCTTTTCTCCAAAGACAAAAAGCCTCAACTTTGAAATATTGCTTGACAGAACTTCTACCTGCCAATAAATGTCCTGATGAGGTGGTTGTTACCATTTAGTTCCTGGTCACCCTTAATTTAACAAGATGAATACTTGTGTTCTGGAAATTTGCTCCCTACATTCTCCGATATTCAACTTTTGAGATGGTTCAAAGCCGAGACACTGATGTAATAATACTGCTCAGTAAATTCTATGATATCATCGCTCCAAAGTCACAAGTAGAAATAAAAATTTGGTTCAAAACGGGGGGAGGGGAAACCCCATCAAAGCGATTTCCCTCGACCAGATTACTTAAAGCTTAGGGATGACAACAGACAAAGTAAACAATGGCTCTTAACCCTTTAGCATTTAAACCGGCCATATCCGGCCAAAAGTATTCTGCTTGTTTTATGTTCAAAATGGCCAGGTCTGGTCTCTCACACCAACCCTACAATATCGTTTTAAAAATTAACAGCTACCTCGTCAAAATCTCAAAGCTACAAGATAATGCATGATTAGTTCAAGGCAATGTGGATGAAGAAGCATTAATTTTGGTAGAATAATGCGAACAGTAAAGGGTTAAAGGAAAAGAATATAGTCTCAATACTGAAGATAAATCTATTATTGAAGAATTTAATGAAAAAGTGTTTGTTTGTCCACCCCTTATCGAAGAATTCATAGCTGCCATTAGCACTCCATACCATACATCACCACAAGAGAAAAATAAAGTTCCAACGTAATTTATCTGCAGGGCTCTGCACCAATCAATTTTGCATCGATGGTGCTAAAATCGATCTACCAATAACGAAGATATTCTGTCAAAGACCAATGATATTGAGAGAATCCCCTTGAGCAATGTTTTGGACCAATAACTCAGAAGGAATGTGTTTCAGAGAAACATCTGGATGGTGTAGAGGATGGTGTAGTGGACAAGAAAAACTCCTGTAATCATAGCACAAAGAGTTGAAGGATAAAATTGACAAGCAGCCAGTAGGGAAGATTGGCATTATATCCCCATGTGACCCACTCTACACTACAAATACTTTCTATCTACACATACACACAAACACATGAAGTGCATAGGCATGGCTGTGTGTGTATACACAGTCATCAGTATTTTATTCATATACTAGCAGTATCGCCCGGCGTTGCTCGGGTTTGTAAGGGAAATAACTATATAAGCATTTTTAGAGATGTAAAGTATAATAGCCATCTCAATATGGCTAACCACAAAGGGGTGGGGCTGTTACTGTAGCTTTTTACGTTCTGAGATTTAATAATAAATTTTTAGAGAGTTACTTCCCTTATATATGCCAAAAATGCATTTAAAATGGGAAAAATTGATGGTAAATTTTTTTTTAAATTGTAGACTCATCGTAGACGCGCACTAATACCCAGAAGGGCTCGATATGAATCACAACTATAAGATATCCGGTTTTGGTTAAACTGCACCGCAAAATGTGGGAGTAGTTAGGAATCTAAATCGTAGGAGACAGACAGCACACCACCTCACTTTTATATATAAAGATATATACACACACACACATAGATATTGGTATCTTATACATATGTATAGAAATGTATGTATGTACAGCTTTTCTTTTAATTTCCATTATATTTATATATAAATGTAATGCTTCTCACCAAATGTAATTAATGTTTTGTACTTGGAACAAAAAAACAAACCTTTGTTATCCCTGGAATGTGAATTAAATAACTCTACTCATTCTGCATAACCCGATGACCCTTTGATAAATTATCATTATTATTATAAAAGGCAGAAACGTTAACACACTGGGTCAAATGCTTAGCAGTATTTCATCTGTCTTTACATTCTGAGTTCAAATTCCGCCAAGGTCGACTTTGCCTTTCATCCTTTCGGCGTCAATAAATTAAGTACCAGTTGAGTACTGGGGTTGATCTAATCGACTGGCCCCCTCCCAAAAAATTTTGGGCCTTGTGCCTAGAGGAGCAAAGATTATTATTATTATCATCATCATCATCATCATCATCATTAATAGTGAACTGGTGGAATTGTCAGAGCATCAGAAAATTGCTTTGCAGCATTTCTTCTGACTAATTATGTTCTGAATTCAAATTCTGCCAAGATCCATTTTACCTTTCATCCTTTCGGGGGTCAATAAAATAAAGACCAGTCAAGTAGTGCAGACCAATGTAATCAAGTTACCCCCTCCCCTCCAAATTGCTGGCCTAGGGCCAAAGTTATTTTTGCAATTATTATTATTAGAAAGGCAGCGAGCTGGCAGAATCGTTAGCATGCTGGACGTATTTCGTCAACTGCTATGTTCTGAGTTCAAATTCCACTGAGGTCAACTTTGCCTTTCATCCCTTTGGGGTCAATAAATTAAGTACCAGTTGCATACTGGTGGGGGGAGGTCGATCTAATCGACTGCCCAACTCCCTCAAAATTTCAGGCCTTGTGCCTATTGTAGAAACAATATTATTATTATTAGGGGAATAGACTAAATAACTAGTGATTTTTAGTTTCTTCTCCCTTGGGCCACCTTGATATCCATTGTTAATGAAATCATACCAGTTATATAATGAGGTCAAATCAATTTGTGAGAAATCTATTATCATTATTCCCAGAATACAAAGAAGACATTATATTGAACACATTCTTCAACACCAACTTCACAACTGAATAATAACAAGCACACCTACCATGTACAAACAATTGCTCCAACAAAAAAATACATATATAAAAAAAAAACCCATCACACACCCATTATTTACCTTGAAAACAGATATGAAATAGTAAATAATAGTTATAGAAAACATGTTCAAATTAGCAATCTATACAGCATACTTAATGTATATACACGGTTGATAGGCCAGTTCCCGCAGCATTTGTCCCAAAATGACATCTCTTACGGATGTACTGTGTTAAAAACAATAAATATCAAAGACATGACAATTTACTTCACAGTGGCCCACAAGAACACATGATGTGCTTCAGCCTTTTCAACAGAGTGTACCAATGGTCAACCACATACTCATTCAAGAATTCATCATCTCTAAGTGTTTAGAAGGACAGAGACTGGTTTTATAAGTCCATCTTAAGGTTAACTAAATCCAAAATAAGTTTAGCTGTATGGCAAATACATGTATACAATGGAAAGAGGTTTATTTTTCCTCGCGAAAAATACAAAGGTTCTATAAAACTGAAACAGTGTCTGCTGTAACGTATCAACAGCCAATGTCCCATTTTGGGGACAGAGGTTTTAAATTGAACATCAACAATATTGCAAAAGACTTCCGTGGATCTTTCGTTACATATTTCATATTTACAGTATTTACACCATTTCCAATAAGCCAAGTAACAAGAGAAATACAATGAAAGAGTTCTTAGGAAGAAAAAGTAAAAATTTATAAATGCTATTCAGGAATAGCTGTGTGTTTCAGGGTTCAGTCCCACTGCGTGGAACCTTGGACAAGTGCTTTCTACTATAGCCTCAGGCTGACCAAAGCCTTGTAAGTGGATTTGGTAGATAGGAACTGAAAGAAGCCCATCATATGTATATCTGTGAGTGCCTGTGAGTGTGTGTGTGTGTGTGTGTGTGTGGTGTGTGTGTGTGCGTTTGTCCCCCCACCATCGCTTGACAACCAATACTGATGTGTTTAGGTCCCCGTCACACAGCAGTTCGGCAAAAGAGACAGATAAAATAAGTACTAGGCTTACAAAAAATAAGTCCTGGGGTCGATTTGTTCGACTAAAGGCAGTGCTCCAGCATGGCCCAGTCAAATGACAAACAAGTAAAAGGATATTCAGGAATGGCTGTGTGATAAGATGCTTGCTCCCAACCATATGGTTCAGGGTTCAGTCCCACGGCATGGCACCTTGGGCAAGTGGATTTGATAGGTGGAAACTGAAAGAAGCTCATCATGTGTGTGTGTGAGTTGTAGTGTCTGTGTTTGCCCCAAACTAAAATTTTGTCATGGTGGTGCCCCAGCATGGCCACAGTCCAATAACTGGAACAAGTAAAAGTAGCTGAAGTGTGGCCTTAAATGGGTTAAACAAACAACAACACTCATATGATGGGGGTTGGCTGGCTGTTGCTGGCAATCAACAAATGAACAACACTGGATGCGAAGTTATTGATCCACTGATTACAGAATAGCAAGAACAACAACAACAACATCACTGCTGTAACTGCGTTGTAGTAAGTTAGACGATTCAAATTGGCTAAGTCTGAGTGAGGGTGGGAAAAAGAAAGCCCAGGGCTGAAACCCCGCAAACAGTGCCGAACAGATTAGTGGCAAAAAATAGCATCGTGCAACAATTGTACCAATAAAAAATAATCAGGCCCCTATCAACAAACTGGGTGGAAACAGGAAAGAAGACCCTTCCTGCCACAAAAAAAAAGCAACAAAACCAAGATTGGTAGATTGAATGCCACAAACTTGTAAAGAACAAGTATAATCAGATGATTGAATTAACCCTGTGTATATGACTGGTACCTCTATTATCACTTCCACATGAGATCTGAACTCAGAATGTAAACAGGAAGAAGACATACCCTGATGAATTTGGTAGGGGTCATTAGTTAACCACATCTACGTCTCAAGGGCTTTCATTAAATTTAACCCTTTAACATTCAGGTAACTCTGCCCCAAATGAAATGCTTATTTATTCACATTGTTTTGAATTAATCACGCTTTATCTTAGTGGTTTGAGATTCTTAGTGGATGTGATTGCTTATTTTTAGAATGACATTGTAGGGCAAGTGTGAGAGGCTGGATCTAGTCAGTTTGAACATAAAACTGAATATTTGGGCCCAATATGGCTGGTTTGAATACTAAAAGGTAAATGGCTTTGATCACTGACACAGGGCCACAGTTGGTTTACATTTTACTGTGGAGGGAAGGGTGCAATCCAATTGATCCCTAGTGCTTAACTGATAGCTTATTCTATTGACCCAGATTGGGCAAGAGGTGAAGATGACCTCAGCCATTACTAAATATACTCTTACAACTCTGCCAAACCCTCATCGCTGACAGTAAAGCCTTCGTGGGAGTGTATATACAATATATACAACAGTCCAGACCTGCTGTATTATAAAAAGCAAAGAAACTGGAGGTAAACCAGACACCTACAGGTCTATTGTGAGCTCCAGCTAGTAGTAGTAGTAGGTGGTGGTTGCGGGTGGTAGTAGTAGGTGGTGGTGGTGGTGGCAGCGGTAACAACAACAAACACATTGACAGTCAAAACTTACAAAGCTAAGAAGCATTAACTTCAGAAATATCAAATATTTGGAAATGCCATTCCCTAGCAAAATATACCTTTCATTAAATAAACAGCTGGACCCCATTTTTACTGCTGAATTATCATCATCATCATCATCAATCACAGATTTCACTTGTCTCTAAGTCTGCTGGCCTGACCTAACAACCCAACACACCCCAACTCTTGCATCTACCATTTACCATATCCTCTACAATTCCAACACCTTTACCATTCCCTCCTGCACCTTTTGAATCCAGTCTTCAGCTCAATGACAATATCCAGCATATTCTATTCAGCTATGCATTCCACACATATCTATCGAACTAGTTCATTGAACAAGGCTCTCCACGAACTCTGCTAACATTTACAGATACCGAAAGAAGCCCAAGATATAATTCACTTATTTCTAGTTTGACTCATTCGCACAAACAGGTTCCACTCCTACTTCACACAGCAGGAAAAAGAAAAATCTGTCTATAACTAATCTGACAAAAAAATATTGAAAAAATGACCCAGAAAACTACAAGGAAATGAATGTTAGACACTAAACAAAATGTGTTTCAATATTAAAACAAAACAGGAGACAGGTTGGCAGAGTTAGTTAGCACACATGGGAAAATGCTTAGTAGTATTTTGTCCATCTTTATGTTCCAAGTTCAAATTCCACCAAGGTAGACTTTACTTTTCATCCTTTTAGGTCAATAAAATAAGTACCAGTTGAATACTGGGGTTCAAGTAATCAACTTAGCACCTCCCCCAAAATAGCTGGCCTTGAGCCAAAATTTGAAACTGCTATAAAAAACAGAACACTAATTCTAGGGAGACATACAGCACGTGTATAACAGGAACAACAGTCAGCTTTATATTACACTAGCAGTATCCCCCGGCGTTGCTCGGGTTTGTAAGGGAAATAACTATATAAGCATTTTTAGAGATGTAAAGTATAATAGCTATCTCAATATGGCTAGCCACAAAGGGGGGGAGTGTTACTGTAGCTTTTTACGTTCTGAGGTTTAATAATAAATTTTTAGAGAGTTACTTCCCTTATATAAACCGAACGAAAATGCATTAAAAATGCGGAAAAATTATGGTAAATTTTTTTTTAAATCGTAGACTCATCATAGACGCGCGCTAGTACCCAGAAGGGCTCGATATGAATCACGACTATAAGATACTAGCTTTTGGTTAAACTGCACCGCAAAATGTGGGAGTAGTTAGGAATCTAAATCAGTGGAGACAGACACACAACTACATTTTTATATATAAAGATTTCTCAATACTAACCAAGAATATAGACTAATGGACAACTCATATGGCACTAACACCAATTTTGTTTGTTTTTTGCAAGTAGAAATGGTAGATACATAACCAGAGATGAAGATAAGAATTTTATCTAAATTAATCTAGAACTAAACAACAGGAGTTCATTCTTATATGTTTAATGCATAGATAGCTGTGAAGAACACAGAAAATGAATGGTGTGTATGTGTGCGTGTATACACATACATACATGTGAAGGTGTGTGGCCGAGTGGCTAGTGAGTTGCACTCATGATCATAAGGTCATGGGTTCAATTCGCAGGCTGGGCGTTCGAGCAAATCACTTCATGTTGTTTCAGTCTGCTCGGCTGCAAATGAGTAACCCTGCAATGGAACAGCCATCCAATCAGGATAAGTGTTGGTCTTCTCGCCTAGCCAGCAGTGTGGCATCATTCGAAAGCTAAAATGATGCAAAGCACATTGTGACCAGTGATGTATTACAACATCCGATAGCCTGGTCGATTATGTGATCACATGATATATACATACATGCATACACACACACATAGAAGTTTCATCCATCACACATATATACACACAAAGGCGGTGACCTGGCAGAAACGTTAGCACGCCAGTCGAAATGCGTAGTCATATTTTGTCTGCCATGATGTTCTGAGTTCAAATCCTGCCGAGGTCGACTTTGCCTTTCATCCTTTCGGGGTCGATAAATTAAGTACCAGTTAAGCACTGGGGTTGATATAATCGACTTAATTCGTTTGTCTGTCCTTGTTTGCTCCCTCTATATTTAGCCCCTCGTGGGTAATAAAGAAACAAATACACACACACAAACACACGAGGTGGTGCTGAAATGTTCCTGGCTTTAAGGGTGTAGCAAAAGGCCTGGTTGGAGGCCCAACCTTCCGAGTTCTTTTACAGACCCCAGAAAAACTTAAGGACCATTGTGATAAGTATGTGAATCTGAGAGAAGGATATGTTTAATGAAATCATAATTAACTGATCCTAGTGTATTTTCTTTTATCCAAAGCCAGGAGCTCTTCAGCACACCCTTCTATACATACACACACACACACACACATATATTTATCTATGACATAATGTTATAGGGTGGGAGCAATATTTTCCCCAGCCAAATACTGCAGCTACTGGCTTTTTTTCTGCAATCTACATACGATATGTATGTCATGTCATATAGATAAAAGATTTCAACTAAGAGCTACTTCTCTTGCTAAATCTGTATGTATATATATATATATATATATTGACACACATATATATATATATATATACATGTCCATACATACAAATATATTCATTATATCATATTATATAACATACCATGAATATATATATATATATATGTTGACACATATATATACATGTACATACATACAAATATATTCATTATACCATATTATATAACATACCATGTATATATATATATATATATATATATGTTGACACATATATATACATGTACATACATACAAATATATTCATTATACCATATTATATAACATACCATGAATATATATATATATATATATATGAACAACAGTGAACATTATAAATCAAGTCAGGTGATCAGTTAGGGATTGGTGACTGAGTATGTAACAATGTATGCTACCTACTTAACTGTCTACACACACACACACACACACACACACACACACACACAACTCAAGGTAGCAGTAGTCAGTGACTGACATCGACCACACACACACACACGCGCCTGCAATAACAGACTTGTACATACACGAATTATTCGCCATTCAAAGTTACCGTTTAACACCAAGTCAGTCACGACTGAACAGACCTATGATCAACAGTATTCCAGCTACGACCATCCAGTCCTTTACCAATGTGCAAGGCACTTAGAACCACATAATCCAACATGCTGTTTTCTAAGAAGGCAGAGTGTGATTTGAAGGAGATTTAGCTACTACTTCTAACAGGTCAAACAACCACGTACAGACTTCCTCACTGGCTCCTTCTAAAGTTTGTACTCCAGTCAGCTTCAAATACAACAATGTGGAATGGTGAAGACATGTTTGTCTTATAGAATGTCTGGGCCATGTGGCATCTCTCTAGAATATTCTAATGATATCCATGTATGTTTACCTAACCTGGTTTACATTTTGTACACAATATGCATCATCATCATTTTTGCATAGATCAGACAGAGTTTACAGAAGAGAGGCTTCCTATGGCTGGATGTCTTTCCTGTCACCAACCCTCAACCGAAAAGTGATATTTCTCCTTGGCCAGGCATGTTTTCAGAGAATATTTGAGAGGGAAAATATTTGTTTACAACAGTTGTGATACCTGTGCCGGTGGCACATAAAAAGCACCGTCCGAACATGGCCGATGCCAGCGCCACCTTGACTGGCTTCTGTGTCGGTGGCATGTAAAAAGCACCAACCAATCGTGGCCACTGCCAGCCTCCCCTAGCACCTGTGCCAGCAGCATGTAAAAAGCACCCACTATACTCATGGAGTGGTTGGCATTAGGAAGGGCATCCAGCTGTAGAAACACTGCCAGATCAGACTGGAGCCTGGTGCAGCCTCCTGGCTTCCCAGACCTCGGTCGAACAGTCCAACCCGTGCTAGCACGGAAAACGGACGTTAAACGATGATGATGATGATGATGAATCACATGATGTCAAGACAAAGAGACATGAACATACACACATACTTGTGTTTGTTTGTAGATAGATACAAACAGACAGAGAGAGAGATAGACAGTCAGAGATAGATAGAGAGATAGACAGATAGACAGACAAACAGACATCTAGATAGATATCATCATTTAACAGCCATGTTCCATGTTGCTATGGGTCAGATGGAGATTTTGAATATATACGTTTGTGTGTGTGTGCATGCGTGCACATAAATACATATACAATGGGCTTCTTCTTTCAGTTTCCGTCTACCAAATCCACTCACAAGGCTTTGGTCGGCCCGAGGCTATAGCAGAATACACTTGCCCAAAGTGCCATGCAGTGGGACTGAACCTGAAACCATGTGTTTGGGAAGCAAATGTCCAAACCAGACAGCCACTCCTACAACATGTATAGGGGTAAAGACCCCCTTCGGTCATGAATGACCATGGGATTGCACCTAGAAAGTTACCCTCCTAGACACAAGTCCGGGCAAGGTTGTTTATGGAAGACCAACAGTCGCCCATGCATACCAGCCTCCCCTCTCCACGCCACCAGTGTTATCCAAGGGAAAGGCAAAGGTCGATACAGCTTGGCACCAGTGACGTCGCAACTCATTTCTACAGCTGAGTGAACTGGAGCAACGTGAAATAAAGTTCCTTGCTCAAGAACACAACACGCAGCCCGGTCCGGGATTCGAGCTCACAACCTCACGATCGTAAGCTCGACGCTCTAACCACTGAGCCATGCGCCTTCACTAAATAAATATATATATATATATATATATATATAATATATATATATATATATATAAAGGGGTAAAGACCCCTTTCGGTCATGAATGACCATGGGATTGCACCTAGAAAGTTACCCTCCTAGACACAAGTCTAGGCAAGGTTGTTTATGGAAGACCAGCAGTCGCCCATGCATACCAGCCTCCGCTCTCCACGCCACCAGTGTTATCCAAGGGAAAGGCAAAGGGGTCGATACAGCTTGGCACCAGTGACGTCGCAACTCATTTCTACAGCTGAGTGAACTGGAGCAACGTGAAAAATAAAGTGCTTTGCTCAAGAACACAACACGCAGCCCGGACCGGGATTCGAGCTCACAACCTCACGATCGTAAGCTCGACGCTCTAACCACTGAGCCATGCGCCTTCACATGTACTCTGTACAAATATGCATATACAATATACACAATATGCACTATGTACATTGTGCAACTGTACAGGACTGCACCAGGATTTAAACATGACAACAGGTGCATAAAAGCTATTTTCAACAATAACAGTTATTACTTCCTCCTTAGCGAAGGTGGAGGTATTGTTTGCAGTGGTATTTGTTTGTCTGTCCGTGGACAAGGTATCTCAAGAACCGCTGGACAGATTCGGATTAAACTTTCAGGGATGTTTGGCCCCCTGACTGGCACGAACTGATTAGATTTGGGGATCAATCTGGTACCGGACAAGAATTCTGGATTATCTTCCCTGACTTTTCACTTTTGGTGTTACCTTGGCAGAGGTTTGTGCTTTCTGAGTGCTCTTATTATTATTATTATTATTGCACCTGTCTGGCACCTGTGTCGGTGGCACATAAAAAGCACCAACTACACTCACAGAGTGGTTGGCATTAGGAAGGGCATCCAGCTGTAGAAACACTGCGAGATCTGACTGGCCTGGTGCAGCTTTCAGGCTTCCCAGACCCCAGTTGAACCGTCCAACCCATGCTAGCATGGAAAGCGGACGTTAAACGATGATGATGATGATGATTATTATTATTATTACTTGGAATAAAGAGAAGTGGTGTGACACAGGCTAAATGCTTTGTAATTCCTATGACGAGTTCAATTCACAAGCGAATCAGTTTTTCCTTTGTCACCCACCTGGGTTGATAGAAGTACCAGAGATCCAGCAGAGTAGAGTAGATAACAAATTTTCATTTATTATAATCATTATTACTATTACAATTATAATTATTAATCAACTTTGCCTTTCACCCTTTCGGAATCAATAAATTAAGTACCAGTCAAATACTGGGGTTGATGTGATTAATTATCCTCCTCCGCACAAATTCCTGAATTCCTGGCCTTGTGCCTATATTAGAAAGAATTATTATTATTATAATTATTGAGATCAACTTTGTCTTTCATCCCTCTGGGTTCTATAAAATAAAGTACCAGTTTTAATAAAATAAAGTACCAGTAAAATAAAGTACCTACATATCTTGATCAATTGACATCGTCTTTTCTATGCTGACATGGGGCAGACAGTTTGACAGGAGTTGATGTGCCAGAGGGCTTTGGCAAGCTCCAATATCTGCTTTGGCATGGTTTCCACAGCTTGATGCCCTTCCTAATGCCAACCACTTTACAGAGTGTACTGAGTGCTTGGGGGGGGGGCACCAGCACAGCTGAAGTCACTGAGTACTCACAAGACAAGATACCTTCCTTCAACTGAGCAGAGTGTAGTATTGAGGGATATGAAAGTATTACAGAGGGACACACGGACACACAACACAATCCATTCATTCCTCTCCACATATTTTCAGCAAGAGAAATCTGATCAAAAACTCTATGTTGTAACGCAGATTTCGGTAGAGTCGTGTTTGTTGTTTTACCAGTTCGGCCGTTTGCCAGCTCTGTCTGGCCCCGTAAAAGCACCATCTGTTCGTGTCCGTTGCCAGCCTCGGCTGGCGCCCGTGCCGGTGACACGTAAAAGCACCGTCTGTTCATGGCCGTTTGCCAGCTCTGTCGGTGACACGTATAAGCACCATCTGTTCGTGGCCGTTGTGCCAGCTCTGTCTGGCACCTGTGCAGGTGGCACGTAAAAAACACCCACTACACTCGCGGAGTGGTTGGCGTTAGGAAGGGCATCCAGCCGTAGAAACACTGCCAAATCTGACTGGGCCTGATGAAGCCTCCTGACTTCCCAGACCCCGGTCGAACCGTCCAACCCATGCTAGCTTGGAAAACGGACGCTAAATGATGATGATGATGATGATGACACATGCACTGTTTGTAACTTACCCACTTCTATACTCAGTTCTTTTCCTGTCTCATTGACACACTTTGCACTCACTCCACGTTCCCATATAGAGTCAGGACATTTCTGGCCCTCTCTCACATAAAAAGCACATGCACACACAATATATATGTCATCAAATGTATTACAGATTAATTAATTAACCAGCAATAATTAATGTAATATTATGAAATGCATTTTTGATGCAACAAATTTTATACACACACACAATTATATTTGTGTGTGTATATACTATATAGAGAGGTCCTGCAGTCAGTTGTCACAACTAGGACTCTGGATGACTTTGGCATAACTCGATAAGCTTCCTCCATACTGGTTGGTATTTTTCACTTGAGTTTGCCATAAAAAAATTCCTTTCCACTTCATATTCCTGTTTGCAATATCTTTGTATTTCAATCTAGGTCTTCCAGGGTTTCTTTTCCCTTTGCAAAGCAAAATTGGGAGTAAAGAAACTGACTGCTTGTCCATTCTGTGTACTCGTCCCATCCCAACCGACATAAATTTCTGTCAATGAGGATTTTTATCACAGGAAGCAGACCAGCAGACTGTAGGATCACTTCATTCCAGATCTTATCAAACAGATATTCATAATTTGTTGCAGCTGTCTCATCAAATATGCATCTTCTAACTCGTTAACTTCAGCTTTATAGACTGTCCAGGTTTCAGCTCCATACATACATATATACATACATGTTGAGTATAGTCAAATTGTTATTAAAACTATATGCCACTCCTAGTAAATGTATTGAATGCTACTTTCTTCTGTTTGTTCACTAACTGTGTGTATCCTTGCCTAGTTCTCATTCCCCAATCTTATCTTCACACTCATCCCTCTGTACCATTACTCTCCAGTAGCCCCTCCAGCTCTATATATACCCAGGTCTTTTGCCACTTACTCGCACCCCCTTCGCAATATCCTGTCACTTATATTATGGCATTTGAACATCAAGGTTATGCCCTGGCACTTGCCACCATCTATATCTCTCTCTCTCTCTCTTCCTTTACTCAACCATCTCATTTATACTCTGATCCCCATTCCTTGTGAACATGCCTGACATTTTGCCACCATCTCCATCCTGCAGTCTCCCACTCTCTCTCCTTCTCCTGCACTTCCCTCAAGTTGGGCAACCATGCATTTTCTTTGCAGAAGTACACCTGTTTTGGTTTTTGTTCCTGATCTTTCTCTCTCTGTACTTCCTCTACAGCAAGACACCTATATCTATTTCTTTACTACCCACAAGAGGCTAAGCACAGGGAGGACAAACGGATTAAGTCGATTATATCGACCCCAGTGCGTAACTGGTACTTATTTAATCGACCCTGAAAGGATGAAAGGCAAAGTCGACCTCGGCAGAATTTGAACTCAGAACGTAGCGGCAGACGAAATACCGCTGAGCATTTCACCCGTCGTGCTGACATTTCTGCCAGCTATCTGTCTCACTATAACCTTTTCATCATCACCTCCTCCCCTCTTAAAAGTGTTTGTCTTGCAAGTTACTTGGTGACCCTGCCAGTGCAGGTGCCACTTAAAAACACCCAATCCATGCTGTAGAATGGTTGGTATTCGAAAGAGCATCCAGCTGTAAAAACCTAGCCAAGATTGACCTCGCTTGTGCTTGTGCCACATAAAAAGCACTAAATCCACCTTACTGATGGTGGGTGTTAGGAAGGGCATCCAGCTATAAAAATCCTGCCAAGACAGTAAAAGAAGTCTGGCGCCGGCTTCGGCCTGGCTGGCTCTTGTGGTACCGTCCCACCCATGCTAGCATGGAACATGGACATTAAATGATGATGATATATATATATTGTTGCTATTATGTAAAAGTGATGTAAGTCCAATGAGTGATTTTGTCATCTTTTCAATTCTGTAATGCTACTTATGAAAGTTACACATCTCTGATGATTGGACTATATCTCGATTATATAACTAATAATCAGCTTATGTTAATGAAATACACACAAGATGGTATCACTGAACATCCTACAAACAATCTTCTTTATATATATATGTGTGTGTGTGTGTGTGTGTGTGTGTGTGTGTAAGAAAATACTGAACTATTTTTCTCATTTGTTGCGAGAACAAGAATTCCACACCACTTCATTCTCCACAGCTAATAAATAACTGTAGATTTATCTACATTATGCTCCAGATATTCTGAATTGTGCCATGTTCTACATAAATACCAACTGACTAACAATTAATTGATTGTGTTCTACATAAATATTAATTGACTTACAATTTGCCAAGCTGACATAAAATATGCAAATTAGGGTGGCTGTTAATATTCTATCTTGATAAGCTATATATAGTGATTTAGATGCGAAGTTCTCTCAGTAGCCAAAGAGGAGTCGTACATCTCTGATCGTGAGGAACAATTATCTACGTTTTACACGCTATAAGTGTGTTTGTATGTGTACATATGTATATAAGCATGTGTATATATATCATCATCATCGTTTAGCGTCCACTTTCCATGCTGGCATGGGTTGGACGGTTCAACTGGGGTCTGGGAAGCCAGAAGGCTGCACCAGGCCCAGTCTGATCTGGCAATGTTTCTACGGCTGGATGCCCTTCCTAACGCCAACCACTCCGTGAGTGTAGTGGGTGCTTTTTACGTGCCAGACAAGTCTGGCAAACGGCCACGATCGGATGGTGCTTTTTATGTGCCACCGGCACGGGGGCCAGGCGAGGCTGGCAATGGCCACAAACGGATGGTGCTTTATATGTGCCACCGGCACGAGGCCAGTCGGGGCAGCGCTGGCAACGGCCACGTTCGGATGGTTCTCTTACGTGCCACCGGCACTGGTATCTCAGCTGCAATTTCCATTGATCGATTTTGATTTCACTTGCCTCAACAGGTCTTCACAAGTAGAGTTTTGTGTCCCAAGAAGGGAAGGTATGCGTAAGTGGACTGGCTACATCACGTGTAGAAGGCCACGGGTTATGGTCTCACTTCATCCATTTAACGTTGTTTTTGTATGCTGTTATATAAATATACACACACACATAGGTGAGTGGACAAACAAAAAAACGAGGCACTCAACACGTTTAGTAGGAGTTATATATTTTGGCATTTATTATTATTATTATATATGAGGTGTAGTCAAAAAGTATCTGACCTTGAATTTTTTGGCAGAAAATAATAATGCGTGACTAAAATCCGCATGGGTATTAGGTGGCCACATCATTCCTGAGCATGCACAAAAATTTTCATGCCAGCAGGTTGCGCCATTCACCTGCAGTGATGCGTTGAGTACAGACATGAAGAGAGTGCTGTGCGATTTTTCTTTTTGAGTCAAGATGACCGGGGGCATTCAGCAAAGATACTGTATCAAATTCTGCCAAAATCTTGGTGATACGCAAACCCAGACTATCAACAAGATTCAGAAGGCCTTTGGAGAAGATACTATGAGAAAAACACAAATAAAGGAGTGGTACAACTAGTTCAAAGATGGCCATACCTCATGTATATAAAAGATATGTATATAATAGTAATGTTTATTGCCACCTCTTAACAAACTAATTTGCTGATATTTATGAAGCTATATATATATATATATATCCATGCTAGTGGAACGCTAAGAGCACCATCCGAGCATGATCATTGCCAGAGCAGCAAACTGGCTTCCGTGCCAGTGGCACATAAAAAGCATCATTCGATCGTGATCGTTACCAGCATCACCCTCTGGTACTTGTGCCAGCAGCACATGAAAAAACGTTCGAGCGAGGTCATTGCCAGTGCCGCTGGACTAGCTCCTGAGCAGGTGGCACGTAAAAAAACACCATTTGAGCGTGGCCCTTGCCAGTACTACCTTACTGGCATGTAAAAGCACTCACTACACTCTCGGAGTGGTTGGCATTAGGAAGGGCATCCAGCTGTAGAAACTCTGCCAAATCAGATTGGAGCCTGGTGCAGCCATCTGGTTCGCCAGTCTTTGGTCAAATCGTCCAACCCATGCTAGCATGGAAAGTGGATGTTAAACAATGATGATTATATATATATATATATATACATACATACAGAGAGAGAGAGAGATAGACATACACATACATACATGCATGCATGCATACATACATGGATATCTATACATAGCTATATATCTATATAAATTAGCAGTGCAATATGAAAACATTGATGTAACTATGATATTCTGATGAGGTAGCCTTCTTTATCTACTTTGATTTGTAAATGTATAATTGTATTGTACAATGTGTAACATGCATATTAGCGCAGACATGTAAAATTATTTATAAGACACTGAAATTATTATTACATGATGAAGGCTGCGAAACAGATGTAATCCTAAAGATAACAAGTGGTTAAATAAATGTATTCACCTCTCATACTTCCCGACTTGTTAATGTATACATATATATATATATATATACTAAGCAATAAAGGGTTTAGCAACGAATTGCCTTACCACATACCGAATTTAGAAATAGCAGTCAAAGAGTTATAGCTATTTCTTCTACCAAAAAGGGAGATCTCAGTAAAAACAGCAATTGGAAGGCAAACACAAACAGGTAAGAGAGAATGAATTGACGGCAATCTATCATATATATATATATATATATGTGTATGTATGTATATAGTTAATCCAAACATGAAAACACAAAGAGAAAACACAACAACCAAGGACGTGGAACAAATATAGTATTATTGGACGCTCAGGAAGGAAGGGAAGAAGGAGGATATAACGTTTCGAGCAGAGCTCTTCGTCAGAAACATAGGAAAAGGAAAGATCCAGAAAAGGGAAGACGGAGGGGGAAAAAAAAAAAAAAACGCCAACGGTACACACGCGGTCACATTTTGAATGTCTATATATGTACATAAATATGTATGCATATATGCATATACAACAATATATGCATATACAACATATGTGTGTGTGGCAGCTTTTTTTCAGTTTCCATCTACAAAATCCACTCGCAAGTCTTTGGTTAGCCTGGTGCTAAAATAGACGACACTCAGGATGCCATACATTAGGACTGAACCAAAACCATGCAGTTGAGAAGCGAAATTCTTAACCACAGACATGCCTGTGCACACACACACAATTTGTACACAAATAGAAAGACACACAGATTTGTATATATGTATGTATATGTACATATATGAATGTATACATATGTACATAACGTATATGTGTAGTGTATATATATATATATATATGTACATAGCGTGTGTGTGTATATATATATATATATATATATATATATGTTCATAGCATGTATATATATGTATGTACATAGCATGTATATATATATATATGTATGTACATACCGTGTATATATATATATGTACATATCGTGTATATATATATGTACATACCATGTATATATATATATGTACATACCGTGTATATATATATATGTACATACCGTGTATATATATATATATGTACATACCGTGTATATATATATATGTACATACCGTGTATATATATATGTACATAGTGTGTATATATATATGTACATAGTGTGTATATATATATGTACATAGTGTGTATATATATATGTACATAGTGTGTATATATATATGTACATAGTGTGTATATATATATATGTACATAGTGTGTATATATATATATGTACATAGTGTGTATATATATATATGTGTGTATGTATGTATATAGTTAATCCAAACATGAAAACACAAAGAGAAAACACAACAACCAAGGACGTGGAACAAATATAGTATTATTGGACGCTCAGGAAGGAAGGGAAGAAGGAGGATATAACGTTTCGAGCAGAGCTCTTCGTCAGAAACATAGGAAAAGGAAAGATCCAGAGAAGGGAAGACGGAGGGGGAAAAAAAAAAAAAAAAACGCCAACGGTACACACGCGGTCACATTTTGAATGTCTATATATGTACATAAATATGTATGCATATATGCATATACAACAATATATGCATATACAACATATGTGTGTGTGGCAGCTTTTTTTCAGTTTCCATCTACAAAATCCACTCGCAAGTCTTTGGTTAGCCTGGTGCTAAAATAGACGACACTCAGGATGCCATACATTAGGACTGAACCAAAACCATGCAGTTGAGAAGCGAAATTCTTAACCACAGACATGCCTGTGCACACACACACAATTTGTACACAAATAGAAAGACACACAGATTTGTATATATGTATGTATATGTACATATATGAATGTATACATATGTACATAACGTATATGTGTAGTGTATATATATATATATATATATGTACATAGCGTGTGTGTGTGTATATATATATATATATATATGTTCATAGCATGTATATATATATATGTACATAGCATGTATATATATATATGTATGTACATACCGTGTATATATATATATGTACATACCGTGTATATATATATGTACATACCATGTATATATATATATGTACATACCGTGTATATATATATATATGTACATACCGTGTATATATATATGTACATAGTGTGTATATATATATGTACATAGTGTGTATATATATATGTACATAGTGTGTATATATATATATGTACATAGTGTGTGTATATATATATATATATGTGTACATAGTGTGTATATATATATATATGTGTGTGTACATAGTGTGTATATATGTATGTACATAGCGTGTATATATATATGTATGTACATAGCGTGTATATATATATGTATGTACATAGCGTGTATAAATATATTTATATATATGTATATACATAGAAGGAATGATAAAGACAATGAGCATATATACACACATTTTTACATTTACATATATACATATACACACACAGTCACACATATATGTTCACATATGGCACCACAATCTAGACTCAAGGCTATGTGTGTGTGTGTGTATGTGTGTATGTATGTATATAATGTTATCTATTGCGTTCTTTCTAAATATATATGTGAAACGATTATTCAATGTGTAGTTAGATAAGTAAGGCTGAACAGACGAAAGATAATCAAGAGCGAGAGTCAGTGGTATCCAGAAGATTGATTAGGAAGAAACGAATGTGTGTGTGTGTGTGTGCTTGTTCCTCTCCTCCCACACGTTCAACAGACATCCCACACTATCCAATTGTGTACAGCCATTACACAGAGAGAGAGAGAGAGAGAGAGAGAGAGAGAGAGAGAGAGAGAGAGAGAAATAATAAAACCTATTTTTCGCCAGTAGTAGTAGCAGTAGTAGTAGTAATAGTAGTAATCATAACACTAAGAACAGGGATATCTTCTGATATCACACACACACACACACACAAGAGATTTGATGTTGTTTAACCCCAAGTCATCCCTGATCGAGCAGAACTATGATCAAGAGACGTTCCAGCTGTGGACACACCATCTTTCATTCCGACATTGATATGTCAATCACACAACATATAATCTCTCTTCTTTTCTCTCTCTCTCTCCACACCACTTATTTTATTTATTTATTCATTTTTTGTTACTGCTAGTGAGGTACAATTTGACTGTTATTTCCAACAGACCTAAACATCATGCTGAGGTTCCCCATTTCTGCTTTAATGCTTTTTTTTTCTCTTTTTTTTCATTAATTTTATTGCTGCTGCTACTGCAGTAGTTGTTGATGATGTAAAAAAAAAAAAAAAGGAGGGAAGTCAGGAATATGCATCGACAGTGGATCATTAATTCTAGCAACTACGGAAGTAACTAAACACGGAAGTAACTGAACTGAGAACACAGAGGGGCACTCTAACCACCCACTCTTGTTCCCTATCCAGACACGCTATTAGGGACTCTTATAGAGAAAAGGGCAGCCTTCTTTAGAAAAGGACTGGATTCTGATTTTTATTTATCTACTAGCAGTATCGCCCGGCGTTGCTCGGGTTTGTAAAGGAAATAACTATATAAGCATTTTTAGAGATGTAAAGTATAATAGCCATCTCAATATGGCTAACCACAAAGGGGGGGGGTGTTACTGTAGTTTTTTACGTTCTGAGATTTAATAATAAATTTTTAGAGTTACTTCCCTTATATATGCCAAAAATGCATTAAAAAATGGGGAAAATTGATGGTAAATTTTTTTTTAAATCGTAGACTCATCGTAGACGTGCACTAATACCCAGAAGGGTTCAATATGAATCACGACTATAAGATACCCACTTTTGGTTAAACTGCACTGCAAAATGTGGGAGTAGTTAGGAATCTAAATCGTAGGAGACAGACAGCACACAACCTCTCTTTTATATATAAAGATTTCTGTGGATGAAGTACAAGGAAATTTGTGTTAAATACAAAGTCGCGAGATCAATATTATGAAATAGAGCAGGTTGTATGAGTTGCCCTCAAAATGGAAACGTTGCTAATAAATCAAAACACTGTATGGATTACTTGCAGATTGATTTTGATTGACTTAATCAATAATCTGATTTTTAAGAAACAGGAAGCTCAGATAATGAAAAGCAGAGTGGAGTCCTGATGGTCACCATGGTCTGCTAATTGCAGCCCAATCTGGCAACACTAACAGTTTTTTTGCAGATTTGGGTTAACAGGATTTTGATTTTGACAGATGAATAACATCAAAAGGAATATGTGAATGTGATGATGTGACATGCATGCTTTTCTAAAAGGTATCATTGACTTGAGTCAGTGAAATCGTTCCAGATATGAAACGGAATCAAAGTTGTCAACTCTGGTCACCAAGAACTTACATCCTCACACCTTCTCCACAATATGTTGATGGTATAAATCAGCAATTCTCATACAGCACATCATCATCATCAATTAAGGCCCATATTCCATGCTGACATGGGTTGGATGGTTGAACAGGATCCAAGACAAAGGTCTGCATTGGGCTCTGTTGTCTGCTTTGACACGGTCTCTACAGCTGGATACCTTCCCTAGCACCAACCATTTTACAGTGTGTACTGAGAGCATTTTTCATGGTACCAGTACTCGTGAGATCACCGAGTAACTCCCAAGATAAGACCCCTTGACTGAGTGGGAGTGTGATATTGAGGGAGATGGCTCTGTGTCAGGTGTTGAGAGATTAAGTATAAAAAAAAGGAACGGGGGAACTGGTATCTTGTTGTGGAGGAGATACATGGGTACCTCAGCAGAAAAGGGATGGTGAAAAATGAGGTATCAGGGATTATCTTGAGGCAGATAAAGTGAGATTAGGGACAGAGAATCAAGGATGGCTGAGTGGGCAGGTAAGTTCACTAGAGTGTGAAGAGTGATGAGAGACATTTGAGAACATTTTATACAATTTACAAAACAATCCTAGAAACCACCCCTGCATTTAACTCTGATTTTAATGAGATATCAAATGTAATAACATGAGTTCTAAACACGGAATTCACACACAAAAACAATCATAAAAATGATTCATTTTGAAAATAGCGAATACCATTTTTTTTTTGTATAAAATAATTTAAATTTAAATTTTATGAAAAGACACCTTATGTCACAGAAACCTACAGTCCTGCAGGACTCAGTTTAGGGAACCTTCCGTTGTGAGGACAATTAATCCAAACTCTGTAGGTTTTACCAAACCAGGAGTAGTGAGAGGCAAAGCAAGACGTGACAAAATCTTGACTCAGAACCAGAAGCTATGAGGCATTCTGTTTCTATTTGCTTGGTTTTTGTTTTTTTGCAATACAACAACAATCTTTTTTGTTTTTTAACAGAGTACAAATGCATTATATACATTTTACCATTAGGAGAGACAGGCTGCTACAGTATTTGTGTCTCTCCCCAACAGCGTTAGCAGTGTAATGAAATGAAATATTAAAACATGTTGCACTTTCAGCAAGCCAGATGCTTAGCTATTGTTCTCTAAAGCAAGCACCAACAATTGGAGCTTATAGGAGGACACACAAGTACCTGCTACCTTTACACTTTCTATTGACTATCAACAGCAGATCGCACTACCTACTCCATGTAACAAGTCTAACAATTTATTATAGATAACGAGTTGCTACTAATATCTGACAAGTTACAGACAGGCTTTGCTCTGCTGAAGATCTTCCAAAAGAAAACAAAAAGAATAAAGCCTGCTGGGAGTTGTCGCCCATATTTTCCAATAGCATTGATTAAATAATGGTTTTTTTCTAATGCCTCATACGTCATGGAGTTTAGCAGAGTATCTCTTTCCCCTCCATCAACTTTCTAGAACTTCTCTGTTTTCCAAACTACCCTTTCCAACGCTTCCTTACTCACGACAAAAAAAATCTTTTTAATTTGTCAAAATTATTTCATAAAATCTTAACGAGCATCGAATTAAATGAGACAAGCAAAATATAAAAAGCAGTTGCAGCAGATCTTTGTAGTAGTACACCAAGGAATTACAAGACAACGGCAGAGCTACTAACGGTTATCTTATACCAATAGAGTGAGCAAGAGTAATTGAAAACTACATCAATGCATATATATACACACACACACACACACATATACATGCATATAAACACACACACACACACACACACCTAAGCAAAGAATTTAATCCACAATTTCCAAACAGATAGAAAGGGAGGCGTTCTGAAGAATCTCTTTGCCTGTCGCGCCAATAATATAAAAAACTGTCGATGTCTGTTCGATTACTTATTTGTTCGCTAGAAAATATGGGTGTTGGTGTAGCTTCAAGTAAACCCTGGTGGACCAGACTCCTGATCAAAGGCATTCCAGCCATGACCATCCATTCTTTTCTTTCAGTGTAGTACATCAAGGATTACAATGTGTGCGAAGTATTTCCTTTCTTTAAAACCGATAGTGTGTGACTTGAAGAAAACCTGGCTACTATTTCCAGGAATTCAAGAGACCACATAGAAGCTTTGTCAGTAGCTGATTGTGTGTGTGTGTGTGTGTGTTGCAGATGCCTTGACACTGTTGAGTTTTCTGGTTAATTGTGACTGAAATGTGAATTCAGTTTTTGTTATTAACTTATATCCAGGACAATCAACAAAGAAGATAGTTAAATGGCTATCCCTGACCACGAGGACACTAGTAATTAACTATTTTCATTTGACTTGTGTGACTAGAGTTCATACACATGCCTGAATGTCTTTGCGTGTAGGTGTGTGTTTGTGAGGAGACAGTGGAAAGTATATACATCCGCTCATAGCTCAGGTGAGCTGATAAAGTTTATTAAACCCACTAACGGCAACAACAATGACACTGACAATAACACGAGTTTCTGACTCACGGTGTGACGACAAAGGAAATAGTAACAACAACAACAATAATAATAATAATAATAATCCTTCCTACTATAGGCACAAGGCCTGGAATTTGGTGGGAGGGGACTAGTCGATCACATCAATCTCCACCCCACCCCAGTGTTTCACAGGTACTTATTTCATCAACCCCGAAAGGATGAAAGGCAAAGTTAACCCCAGAAGAATTTGAACTCAGAATGTAGCAACGGGCAAAATACCTATTTCTTTATTACCCACAAGGGGCTAAACATAGAGGGGACAAACAATGACAGACATAGGTCATCGACCCCAGTGCGTAACGCGTACTTAATTTATCGACCCTGAAAGGATGAAAGGCAAAGTTGACCCCAGAAGAATTTGAACTCAGAATGTAGCAACGGGCAAAATACCTATTTCTTTATTACCCACAAGGGGCTAAACATAGAGGGGACAAACAAGGACAGACATAGGTATTAAGTCGATTACATCGACCCCAGTGCGTAACTGGTACTTAATTTATCAACCCCGGAAGGATGAAAGGCAAAGTTGACCCCAGAAGAATTTGAACTCAGAACGTAACGGCAGACGAAATACCGCCAAGCATTTTATCCAGCGTGCTAATAATAATAAATAGTAGTAGTAGTAGTAGTAGTAGTATAGACATATATACCTATACATTATATCTATGCATGTATTTATGTACATGTAGCTTTTTCCATTTTATATACATGTCAACATACAATATAAAAATAGACTATTTTTATTGCATGTCCCATTAAATGACAGCCTCAAACAACAGCCAAAACTCTCGTGATTAGTAGCAGTTGTAGTAGTAGCAGTAGTATATATATAAATGAACATTCTCCCTTTCAGATGGAGGGGGAAAAAGGAGACGTGGTGACGTTTATGCCTTTCCATAGAATATTGTCAGCATCAATAAAGCCAAAGTAGCTACAACTAGCAATTAAAATCATAGTATCATGTACTCCAAGAGACCACATCACCCACACGTACGTGTATGTAGGCGTGTATGGATATATTTTAGGCATATTTTATACTCCTGTACACAAGTTTAAATGCCACATATATTACGTTCCATAGGTAGAATGTTACAGTTCTGTGTATTGTTGTAAGAGTCTAAGGCTGAGAGGAGTTGAAACACCCGATTAAATATAGAGCCCTGTTGCTTACTGTAGGTCAGGGATCACATATTTAGTGTAGTTAGCCGAGAAATTTTAATCAAGTCAAAATTAGAGCTAACAGACAAATAATTAAATGTAGACAAGGGAGACAAACATGAAATCTTAATTAAAACTAATTAGAAAAATACCAAAAACAATGTCGTCGATGCAGTGAAGGGGACCAAGTCCAATCTACACAATATAACTCCAGTCCTGTTTCAGTGTTATTCGGCCTCTTCAGCTAAACACATTCTCTAATGCTACTAGGCAAAGACAACTTGAAGAGGAGGAGGAGGAGGGGGTGTATTTACCCTCCAATATTTAATATAGAACGTAGTTTTTAGCTTCTTCTCGGTTAGTGTTTTGAACCTTTGTTCAGGTCAACTGTTACACTTCTTTGCTCACGAAGTATTCTGTAAATGGAGTCGCATCAATATTTTTTATATCGGTTCAATAACTTATACTGTTACCCCCCCCCCAAAAAAAAACCTGTCCATATGTTGCAGCAGTTATGCAATAAACACACATATTTAAATATATTACTCATATTTACGTGTGCAATATTGACGGTTGGGGAAGAGAGTTATATGAAAAAAAAGCACCAATACCTCAATAATAATAATAATAATAATAATAATAGTAATAATAATCCTTTCTACTATGGGCACAAGGCCAGAAATTTCGGGGAGGGGTAGCAGCAAGTTGATTTCACCGACCCTAGTACTTGAGTGGTACTTATTTTAATTGACCCCTAAAACATAAAAGGTGAAAATTAAAAAAAAAAAACTGACGACGTTCTTCGATCCACACTTGGAAGTAGAAAGAAAGGTGGATTGTTCAATTAAAAATTTTTAATGTCTCCGATATAAATTACGTTTTTGCTTGGTTTTCCTTTTTCAAAGATGGTCATTAAAACATGTCGTTCCTTTCCCTATGTGCAGAAATTATAATAAATTAATAACAACAATATGTTTGTTTGTTACAGTTGCAAGTAAGAGCATTGCATTCACAACATAACACGAATAGTGTTCAGTGCTTCATGTAGAGACGATAGATATATTAATCATAATAATAATAATAATAATAATAATAATTCTTTGCAATTTTGGCACAAAGCCAGCAATTTCATGGTAGGGAGTTTAGGCAATTACAGGGTTTTCCTGGGACTTATTTCAGTGACCACGAAAGGATGAGAGGTAAAGTCGACCTCGGCAGAATTTGAGCTCAGAACGTAAAAAAGACTAGAATGGGGGGAAAAATACCGCCTTGCGGTATTTTTACCAATTCTTTAGATGATTCTGCCACACCACCGCCCTAATGATGAAGGTGGTAGTGGTGGTGGTTGCTCTTATGATGATGCCATCCTTATTACTGCCACAAAGATGAAGTGACACTACAAGGACAGGTTACAAAATGCAGGATGTTTGAAATAATAATAATAATAATCTACTTAGTATATATATATAATGCAGTATTATTAATGGAGAAATATGTCGAAGCTGTTGAAAAAAAAAAGATCTTTCATTTTCCTCTGTTTCTTTCTATATAATAAGACCCACTCGA
>NC_043018.1:19054912-19059912 GCF_006345805.1 Octopus sinensis | reverse complement strand
CTTAGCGGTTCGGCAAAAGAGACCGATAGAATAAGTACTGGGCTTACAAAGAATAAGTCCCGGGGTCGATTTGCTCGACTAAAGGTGGTGCTCCAGCATGGCCGCAGTCAAATGACTGAAACAAGTAAAAGAGAAAGAGAGAGATAACAGAAAGATCATAAATTTAACTTTATCATGCATATGTGTGTGTGTCTGTGTGTGTGCGTGTGTGCATTATCAGTGCAAACGTGACTGTGGTTAGAAGTTCGCTTCCCAACTAGATGGTTCCAGGTTCAGTCTCACTGCATGGTAACTTGAGCAAATGCCCTCTACTATAGCCCTGGACCAATCAAAGCCTTGTGATTTGGTCAATGGAAACTGAAAGAAGCCTGTTGAACTCAGACATATTGAAGGAGGCTGAGAGTACGTTATACAAAGAGGTGAATCTGGAAGCAAAAAGAACTGCAACCAACCTTAACATCGGTGAGAGAAAAGGGTATTTCCTTCCAGGTATCAGGGTGTGCGGAAAAGTTCTTGGCTCAGGGTAAAACAAAATACAGGAAGATCAATTAATTATGATTTTATTCCACATATTCCCCTCTCAGATTCACACACCTTTTTGCAGCAGTCCTTCAGTTTTTCTAAGCCCTGTAAAAGAACTAGGATGGTTGGGCTTCCAGTCAAGCCTTTGGAACTTTTCAGCATCTCCTCGTAAGCTTTTTTTTACCCTTAAAGACCACAATTTTAGGAGAAACCCTAAATGTAGATTATAACCCAGCTAAAACAAAAAAGAATTATTAGGAAGAATATTTTAGGTTCCATTCCCCATGAGATTAATAGTGATATAGAGTTCCATTTATAGGGTAACAGCATGTCTGTTAGAGACTGGTTTCAGGACCTTAACAATGAGAATACTGTAAGTTCACCCAGTTTGATATTGTGGACTTACCCTCGTCTATAACAAGGCCTCTACCACTTGGGTAAAGAGCCTTCAGTCATCATCATCATCATCATCATCATTGTTCGACCGTGGTCGAGACAATGGAATTTACCATGCTACGCTAGACTTCACGGTCCATCATAGCATTATGAAGGTCCTGTCGCTGGATGCCTGTATCCCTGGAGATTACATCAGGGTAGCAGAGTGTGCGCCCTCTGGTATTGCGAGTAGATAGCTTCAGTCATGAATGACCACGGGATTGCACCTAGAAAGTTCCCTTCCAGGACACAAATCTGGATGAAGTTTTTTATGGGAGACTAGCAGTCACTCATGCATACCACTCTCCCCTCTCCACACCACTGATGTTATCTAAGGGAAAGGCAAAGGGGCTGATACAGCTTGGCATCAATGACATCACAACTCATTTCTACAGCTAAGTGAACTGGAGCATCATGAAATAAAGTGTCTTGCACAAAAACACATCACAGACCAGTCCAGGAATCGAACTCACTACCTCATGTTTGTGAGCCTGATGTTCTAACTACTGAGTCATGCACCTTCAATTCTACCGCTTAAGGCACTTGATTTTGCTAAGGAGTTCATATCTGTCAGCAACTCTAACATTGACATTATCCTGCATGCTAGGAAATCCTTGCTATTTTTCAAAGACTCTGACTGGGTCAAGAAGAAGAGGGAAGCTTTGTTCATTGTGCTGATGGGAAAGTATGACAGAGGAGAATTATATCTGTTTATATCTGCGCAATGGCCCAGTGGTTAGGGCAGCGGACTCGCGGTCGTAGGATCGCAGTTTCGATTCCCAGACCGGGCATTGTGAGTGTTTATTGAGTGAAAACACCTAAAGCTCCACAAGGCTCCGGCAGGGATGGTGGTGATCCCTGCTGTACTCTTTCACCACAACTTTCTCTCACTCTTTCTTCCTGTTTCTGTTGTACCTGTATTTCAAAGGTCCGGCCTTGTCACTCTCTGTGTCACGCTGAATATCCCCGAGAACTACGTTAAGGGTACATGTGTCTATGGAGTGCTCAGCCACTTACACGTTAATTTCACGAGCAGGCTGTTCCGTTGATCGGATCAACTGGAACCCTCATCGTTATAACCGACGGAGTGCTTCCAATATCTGTTCATAAGTGTGCATACTTTGCACCATTTGCATATAGAGTTTCTGTGTCGGATGCAAGTTTGTGCAGGGATGATGGCTTTATAGTCACCTGTAACATGGACAGACGTGGAAGAATCTTACTGTATTTTTCTAAAAAATAGGCTCAAAAGTTACAACTGACATGAATTTTAGTTATGTTAATTTTTTAGACATCAACTTAAATCTATGATCTGACAGTTTTAAGCCATACCATAATCTAATGAAAGGTTATTCTATATCAACAAAGGATCAAATCATCTGCCTTGTATTCTCAAAAATATTGTTAGCATTATAGGTAAGATTATTTCCTAATTGTCAGCAGATGAGGCAGCCTTTAACAATGCCTCCACATACTACAAAGATGAACTTGGCAATTTTGGATTCTCAGAGATGATATTCTATGCTGTCAGTGGAAGAACAACACCAGAAAATCTCATAACGAGAAAGGTTTTGTGATATATTCTAACAATTAGTAATATGAACATTTTCAGTAAACCTAACAGAATTTCTGAATCATCATCATCATTATCATTTAACATCTGTTTTCCATGCTGGCATGAGTTGGACGGTTTGACTGGGGACTGGCAAGCCATGGAGGCTGCACCAGGCTCCAGTCTGATTTGGCAAGGTTTCTACAGCTGGATGCCTTCCTAACAGCAACCACTCCAAGAGTGTAGTGGGTGCTTTTTACATGCCACTGGCACAGGAGCCGGTCAGCTGGTACCAGCATTGACCACACTTGATTGGTGCTTTTTACGTGCCACCAGCATGGGTGCCAGTCAGGTGGCACTGGCATCAGCCACAACTACAATTTTCCTAGGCTCAACAGGTCTTCTCAAGCACAGTATATTGCCAGGCAATTGAAGGGTACTTTTAAACAGGCCTGTGATGCGACACTAGCATCGGCCACAGCTATGATTTTATTTGGCTTGCCGGGTCTTCTCAAGCACAGCATTTCTCCAAAGGTCTTGATTGCTTGTCATTGCCTCTGTGAGGCCCAATGCTTGAAGGTTGTGTTCCACCACTTCATCCCATGTCTTCCTGGGTCTACCACTTCGTTTCCAGCATTCTCCAAGAACATGTCTGGCCATGGAGAAATATTAACTTGCTTGGAAACAAATGAACGTTGAAAGGAAGGACATCAGTCCATAGAATTTCTGCCTCAATAAATTCCATCCATTCTATGTAAATATAGAGAAGTTGGCATTAAAATGTTGGATGTAAGTAGGTATCAAATAAGATTCATGGCCACTTGATAGTACAACTGCTGTGGTGATCTCTCAGAGAGATTGTAGAACTAGCATTTTGGCTTCTAAGTATATACATATATGTATAGGAATACATATCTATACGTACACTCAGATATGTATGTATATAAACGTGTATGTGTATATACACACATGCATAAACAAATATATTTATACACTCACGCAGACATGTATATTGACGATGGTTGGTAAGTGAAAACACTGACTTGTAAAGATAAGATATATATATATATGTATATGTATCATGTCATCATCATATTTTAAAATCCATCTTCCATGTTGGCATGGGTTGGAAAGTATGTGTGTGTGTGTATTATTTAAGGGGTTGACAAGTTCAAAAAGAAGCTATGACAGGCCACTTAGGAAAAATTGCTCAAAATCTTATGATGAATGAAAAGATATTTAATCCATAATCATTAGTCCGACAAAATACATATTCCATTTTGCATATGGCTCATCATATATATATATATATATATATATATATATAAATTAGTAATGCAATACTAGAGTATTGCTTTCCAGTAAAGAATAGCCCGTGAGGGAAAAATATACAAAGAAGTAAATATATGGCACAACGAAGTACCGATATTTACTGGAAATAGCGAACGTAATAATACAACGCTAATGTATAGCTTCACCGCGTATGTACTAGCAAAAATGAGTGTGTGCAACAAACTAGAAAAAATTGTCTTACCTCCAGGGAGAACATCTGAAAGATGAAATACCTGGAAAAGGATAACATCTGAAAGATGAAATACCTGGAAAAGGATAATGTGGGACCTGCACAGGTTTCAGATTTTTCACGATATGTCTGCCACCCACAAACTTGATCTATCTTCATCAGCCAAACATATACCATGACAGCATTTCAGATGTTACCACATTAATGCCATTACACTCGACTGAAACGCAGTAAATATCGGTACTTCGTTGTGCCATATATTTACTTCTTTGTATGTATGTGTGTATATATATATATTATATATATATATATATATATATAATATATATATATATATATATAATATATATATATATATATATAATATATATATATTATATATATATATACATGTGTGTGTTGAGGCGCAATGACCTAGTGGTTAGGGCAGCGGACTCATGGTTGGAGGATCACAGTTTCGATTCCCAGATCGGGCGTTGTGTATGTTTATTGAGCGAAAACACCTAAAGCTCCACGACGCTCAGGCAGAAGGTGGTGGCAACCCCTGTTGTACTCTTTCGCCCCAATTTTCTCTCACTCTTTCTTCCTGTTTCTTGGGTAACACTGCGATGGACTGGCATCCCATCCAGCTGGGGGTAACACATACGCCACAGAAACCGGGAAACTGGGCCCATGAGCCTGGCTAGGCTTGAAAAGGGCGCATAAAAAAAATAATATATATATATACATATACCCACATACATACAGATACATGCATACATACATATATTCTTTTATTCTTTTACTTGTTTCAATCATTTGACTGCGGCCATACTGGATCTCTGTTTAGTCTAACAAATCGACCCCAGGACTTATTCTTTGTAAGGCTAGTAATTATTCTATCGGCCTTTTTTGCCAAACCACTAAGTTACGGGGACATAAACACACGAACACCATCAAGCAATGGTGGGAGGACAAACACAGAAGCAC
>NC_043018.1:19019912-19052412 GCF_006345805.1 Octopus sinensis | reverse complement strand
ACTCTTCTCCTCTGGAAGCCATCTACTCGCAACACCAGAGGGCGCACACTCTCCTACCCTGATGTAATCTCCAGGGATACAGGCATCCAGCAACAGGACCTCCATAATGCTATGATGGACCGTGAAGTCTGGCGTAGCATGGTAAATTCCATTTTCTCGACCACGGTCGAACAATGATGATGATGATGATGAGGTAATCACAAATCTCAAATATCACTGATCGCATAGCTAGAAATAGATCCTACGGAAGAGGACGAAGCTTTTGCCGTAGGACTTGGGCAAAATTGCCATGGATTTTTTTTCTACTTTGTATTGTTTCTATGGCTCTGTTAATTCTTTTCGTTACCAACCCAGCCAAAACCGGCTCTAGCTCTGTAGTATAAATGTCTTGTTTTCATAAGTTTTGCATAAAAATATACCACCAAACCTTAGTCACAATTTATATTCCTGACACTAGCTGAATGATAACTAAGTTATTTTACTAAATTCTTTGTTACATTTAAAATTAATTGAAAGAAACACAGAGCATCTCAACTGCAATATGGTGACAAAAGGGTTAAAATATATAATAGAGAAACAATTCTTAACCCTTTTGATACCAACCTGGCTGAAACCAGCTTTGACTCTGTAGTACAAATGTCTTGTTTCCATAAGTTTTGAATTAAAATCTTCCACCAAGCCTTAGTCACAATTTATGTTCCTAACACTAGCTGAATGATAACTAAGTTATTTTACTAAATCCTTTGTTATATTTAAAATAATTGTAAGAAACACAGAGCATCTCAAAATAAATACAGTAACAAAAGGGTTAAAATATATAATAGAGAAACAATTCTTACAGTAACAAAAGGGTTAAGGTAATTTACTTTCCTGAAAGAAAAACAAGGCTAGACATCTGTGAGAAAGTGGCAATATTGTAAACAACAAACACCAATGCCCGGTCTCTGTTTAAATCAGAAGATCAGTCAGAGTCCAGCAACAGAGAAATTTATTTGTCAGATCAAAAGAAACAACTGCTGACAGTCTGAGAATGTCTGTCGATGATGTGGCCAATGAGAATATTTGCTGACCATTTAACCCTTTAGTGTTCGTATTATTCTACCAAAATTAATACTTCTTCATCCACATTGCCTTGAACTAATCATGCATTATCTTGTAGCTTTGAGATTTTAATGAGGTAGCTGTTAATTTTTAAAACGATATTGTAGGGCTGGTGAGAGAGACCAGATCTGGCCAGTTTCAACATAAAACAGGCAGAATACTTTTGGCTGGATATGGCCGGTTTGAATGCTAAAGGGTTAAAGAATTTTTGTGGATCTTAGTGCTAGTGTGTCGTAATGAAATTTTGGAAAACAGAGGAAGACACTTTTGATAAATTCTTTGGTGAGAGAATGGATCTCAAAATTGAGTATTTGAATTCCCTTCGGGCCAGAAATATTCAATTGGTTCTTGTCAAGAGCAATAAATGTATGACAGGATAATTCTGTAAAATGGTAGTAGAACATATCTGGTGTGAAATATGAAGAAAATCGATAGCTTTTGATGTCAGTCTTTTGATGGCCAATCTGTGGCTGCCAGAAAATGACCAAGAATAAACTTGTGTAAATGTTTTACTTTCTCACCTGCCACATTGTCCAGGTAACAACATATTTTACACAAAATAATGATAAACCTTATTAGGAAATGAAATGCATTTTCCATGATCTTTTATCAAAATAATATCTCATAACATTATTAAACTCAGTTCCTCTGATAATGCTTGATTCAATAATGATGATAATGATGTGTGTGTGTCTGTGTCTATGTTTGTGCACACATGTGTGCATGTGTGTGTGTGTGTGTGTGTGTGTGTGTGTGTGCGCATGTCTGTGTGTGTATTCTTATGTTCATACACACATGTATATTTGTACGTATGTGTATAAGTATGTATGTATGTATGTATGTTTTCTCTAATTTCCCTTTCTTATTCATTCTCTTCTTTTACTTTTCTATCTTTCTTCTGATGAAGAACTGACATCCGAAATGTCAAGATGCTTTCCCTTCTTTTTAAGCATTAAACTAATGTAACATTGGCTCAAACCTGTCCATTCCATGTTTTCTGCATTTTGCCCTCATTGCTTTCTTAACACACACACATAAATTGGGTAGAAATAGGCTCCCAAGAGAGAAAAAACTCTCATCAGAAGAATCAAAGAACTTAATTAAAAAAATTAACCAATTAAAATACTATCACCAACAGCATAACCATTCAATAGAACCAGCAGCAATAAGAAGGCTTGATTTGAAAAACCATAATCTGCAGATCACCATGGAACCCTACATTTACAATCAAAGAACTACAGAGGACAACTGGTGAATCAAAAAATCCAAGCAGAACCCAGAAGTGTTCT
The DNA here is from genome assembly GCF_006345805.1 of Octopus sinensis. Taxonomy (NCBI): domain Eukaryota; kingdom Metazoa; phylum Mollusca; class Cephalopoda; order Octopoda; family Octopodidae; genus Octopus; species Octopus sinensis. Next base: position 19,050,022 of record NC_043018.1, on the reverse strand, counting down.
GTTCGTCTTCCAACAAGCAAAGGACCACAGTGTCACCCTCTGGTCCACTGATTGTTCATAACAGCATTCTCCAACATGATACTAAAGAAATGGCAGAAGTACTGCAGAAGCAATACTGTTCTGTCTTTAGTGACCCCACTGGTACTGATGCGCAAGGGACCTAAATGAAACTCAGTCCTCAACATACTATCAGGGACATAACTGTTTACTGCCCCAGACATCATAGCAGCAATAAATGAAATCAAATATTACCCTGTTGTAGGCTCTGATAGATTTCCTGCTAATCTCCTGAAGGAATGCAGGCGCCAACTTGCTACCCCTCTAACCAACCTCTGAAGAAAGGTTAGAGAAGGGGTGCGTATTATACACAAGTTAGAGAAGGGGTGCATATTATACACAAGGTTTAGGTTTTTCAGAAGTACAGCCCCCTAAAAATCCCCTGCGTATTATACTCAAAGGCGGACTATACTCGAGGATTTACAGTATGTCTAATGATTCTCATTACCTCAAGAATTTCATTTTACCCCTCTTGGGATAATCTACCCCAGTTCGCTGACCCCTGATCTAAAGCAAAATTTTTTCAGGGGGTCCTTAAAATACTATTGTGAATTTCCCCATTTACTATTTTGTTATATGCCCCCACCCCCTAAAAATCTTATAATGACCCTCAGAGGCCAAATAGACCCCAGTTAAGAGCCACTGTGTTAGAGAGACAAAAAATATATCTTCACAGATTTATCCAAGTCACTTTTAGGAAGAGAATCACCAGAAAAATTTATTCAAAAAGCAACAAAGCTTTAAAACTATTTATTTATCTAGTTTCAGCTCACAAGCTGTGGCCATGCTGGGGCACCGCCATTTGGTGTTGCTACATGATTTTACTTCACGAATGCTTCTTAGCAATTGCCATTTGGTGCATGAGAGAGTTCGATGCAGCTGCCCTCATCTGCACCTCCTGCCGTGAAGTTGGTTCATCTGGGATACCTGACAAGAAGAGATCCAGTTTCATTTTAAAGACATCTGCGTCCACCCCATGCAGGTCTATGATTATTTTGCTCATATTTTTCCATCGTTGGACAGAAATAAGTCTTGAAGCAAACTCTGAAAAGAACTTCATCACCCACACTTTTAGATTTGAGCTCCAAATCATTGATAACGCTTGTTCATTGTAGTCTTTGTGTTCTTAGATTTTGTGTACAGTTCATTACCATTGTCTTTAGTTTATAATAATATATAATAATAATGAAATTATTGTATACAGTGCTCAGGTGCACCACAACTTGTCAGAAAATGCATATAAAGTACATGCAGTGATGTAGAAATGTCTGGAAAGCGAACAATGCAAGAGTCAGATACATGCCTGTGTGTGTATGGAGGGGAGAAAATCAAGTGTAGTGTTGGCGAATCTCAGGAAGCATGGAAGTTTTGAAGGATGCAGTGCTCCGACAACTAACAACCGATGCCGGCAGTTTGTTCCATGCTTCAGCAACTCTCAGCGTGAAAAAATGTTTCCTGAAGTCATGGGAGCTGTGCTGTTTTCTTACTTTGTAAATATGTCGACGGGTGTTAGATGGGTGGAGTTTGAAAAGGTATGGAGGGGAGAAAATCAGATGTAGTGTTGGCGAATCTCAGGAAGCATGGAAGCTTTGAAGGATGCAGTGCTCCAACAACTAACAACCGATGCCGGCAGTTTGTTCCATGCTTCAGCAACTCTCAGCGTGAAAAAATGTTTCCTGAAGTCATGGGAGCTGTGCTGTTTTCTTACTTTGTAAATATGTCCACGGGTGTTAGATGGGTGGAGTTTGAAGAGGTGCTCAGAGTTATTGTTTGTGCGATGGTTGATAATTTTATGGGTGTCTGCCAAGTCAGCTGCCAGACGTCGGAGTTTCAATGTGTCCATGCCCAGGGAAGTAAGGCATTCAGGATATGGCAAATGCCTGATGGAGGGTATTCTTTTGGTTGCACGTCGCTGAACAGCTTCCGAAATCACCATCAGCATTTCTTCCCATTAAAACTGTGATTCCATCTTTTCACACTTAAACTAGAAACAGTTTTTTTCTCTTCGTTATGCAAAGTGACCTTTTTGCAGGAATACGCTTCCAAAATAATGCAGTTTCATTTTCCTGTCATCGTAGTTTGCCTCTTCTATTAAGCTTTTGAAATTCTATTTTAATCTTCCTGTAACTTCTCCATCAACACTGGCAGAATTTCCTTGAATTCTCACACTCAACGATCCAAACTACTTTTTGCACTCCTCAAAGCTTTCTATAAAATGCTTTTTTTTTTCCTATTTTTTTTCCTACTTTTACTTTATTGTCTCATTTCAAGGTAGAGAATAGCCTCAAACCATCCATTTCGTTGCCGTAGACACTCGGTCACATTTGGTTCAGATTACAACCTTTAATAAGAATTCTACTTCAACCATCTTCTCATTCCAATTTCAAATTGATTGCATCACTCTTAAAGATAGAACCAGCTGTCTTTTCCTTTATAATCTTCAGCTTTTTTGAAAATGGTGCTTCCATCCAAATAAGCAGGCGTTCTTTGACTTTCTACAGCTTTTATCATAACTTTTAATAATTTAATGGTTCTTTTCTGAAATAAAAGATTCACATTTTATATCTTTAACGGAGTCATTATCAGCATCATTTCCCTCCTCATCCATCAGTAATGGTGAAAAAGATTCCAAGTAAAGCAAATAAAATGATGTCACGGGCAGAGAATAAGTGAAACGGTAAAAGCTTCTGCTGCTGCTGGCTGCTAGCTATTGCCATGGGAACAAAATACGCTTACTGTGAGATTTGAATTGTTTTACATAAGAATGTGTTGTCTATGTATAACATTTTGTATTAAATAAAAAAAACATATTACAATTAACAAACTGTGTAAACTTGGAAAATATTAGACTGAAAACCATGTTAAGTGAGGGATTTCTGCATAAATACATGCAGACACACACGTATACATATATATATATATACACACATCTATCTATCTGTCTATCTATCTATCTATCTATCTGTCTATCTATCTATCTATCTATCTATCTATCTATCCATCAATCCATCCATCCATCCATCCATCCATCCATCCATCCATCCATCTATCTATCTATCTATCTATCTATCTATCTATCTATCTATCTATCTTGCTCTTGCTCTCTCTCTCTCTCTCTATGTATGTATATATATATATATATATAAATATATATATGTACATACATACGTACACTCATACACACACACACACACACACACACACACACACACACATGACACTTTCCACTTTCATGTGTGCTTTTGCTCTGCTTAGTCTATTCTGTTCAGAACAGTTGTATAAAGTTGTCTTCTTTGGAACACCCAGTGTGTGTGTGTGTGTGTGTAACTTTATATGGAACCTTCCATAACTGCATATGAACAAAGGTTGGAAGTTGTAACTAAATTCATTTATTTAGGAAGTACTTTGATCACTGATGAGATTTCACATAGAATCGGTAAGTGCCTTTGGTAGGCTTGACAGGCACCTCTGGTCATGCCATAGTATATCTCTCCAAATTAAAGTTAGGGCTTATAAGACATGTTGTGGTGCACCTGAGCAGTTGCGGTGCACCTGAGCAGTTGTGGTGCACCTGAGCACTGTATGCAATAATTTCGTTATTATCATTATTATTATCATGTTCTGTCATTGCTGCTCTATGAAAATGAGATATCAGTGGTTTATTGTAGGCATTTCAGTCATTTGGAACGATATCATCAATATTGTCTTCGGAAAATTCTTGGGATAAATTGGAGAATGGCCATCGGTGTTGTGGAGGTATTTGAGGGAAGTGGTTGTAGGAGAGTAGACTTGAGGTTTCTGTAAAGTCGATTGAGGTGGGGGAGATGTGTGAGAATGAATGTTGAGAGACTTCCTAAGCATGGTGAGCTGGAAGATGGTAGGAGGCCAACTTCAAAATAAAGACCTCACCTGGAATTTGCATCACCGGTCTGGAACCCCTATCTTGCCCAGGATATCAATCGTCTGGAAGCCGTTCAGCGACGTGCAACCAAAAGAATACCCTCCATCAGGCATTTGCCATATTCTGAACGCCTTACTTCCCTGGGCATGGCTACATTTCCAGACATTTGTACATTACTGCATGTACTTTATACGCACTTTCTGACAAGTTGTGGTGCACCTGAGCACTGTATACAATAATTTCATTATTATTGTTATTAACCCAAAATTCTTCTGACTCAGACAGGAGTTTCAGTTGTTGGTTGGGAGAGGGAGACCCAAGATTGAGATGGATGGAAAGAGGGAGTGTACAGTGGTTGTTTGAGGTTTCATCATCATCATCATCATCATCTTCGTTTAGCGTCCGCTTTCCATGCTAGCATGGGTTGGACGGTTCAACTGGGGTCTGGGAAGCCAGAAGGCTGCGCCAGGCCCAGTCTGATCTGGCAATGTTTCTACAGCTGGATGCCCTTCCCAACGCCAACCACTCCTTGAGTGTAGTGGGTGCTTTTTACATGCCACCGGCACAGGTGCCAGATGACGCTGGCAAATGGCCACGATCGGATGGTGCTTTTTACGTGCCACTGGCACAGGTTCCAGACGAGGCTGGCAAACGGCCACGAACGGATGATGCTTTTTATGTGCCACTGCCACAGGGGCCAGGTGAGGCTGGCAAATGGCCACGATCAGATGGTGCTTTTTACGTGCCACTGGCACGGGGGCCAGGTGAGGCTGGCAAACGGCCACGATCGGATGGTGCTTTTTATGTGCCACCGGCACGGAGGCCAGTCGGGCGGTGCTGACTACGGCCACGTTCGGATGGTGCTTTTTATGTGCCATTGGCACGGGGGCCAGGTGAGGCTGGCAAACGGCCATGATCGGATGGTGCTTTTTATGTGCCACCGGCACGGAGGCCAGTCGGGCGGTGCTGACTACGGCCACGATCGGATGGTGCTTTTTATGTGCCATTGGCACGGGGGCCAGGTGAGGCTGGCAAACGGCCATGATCGGATGGTGCTTTTTATGTGCCACCGCCACGGGGGCCAGGTGAGGCTGGCAAATGGCCACAATCGGATGGTGCTTTTTATGTGCCACCGGCACGGGGACCAGATGAATCTGGCAACGGCCACGGTCGGATGGTGCTTTTTATGTGCCACCGGCATGGAGGCCAGTCGGGCGGTGCTGGCTACGGCCACGTTCGGATGGTGCTTTTTATGTGCCATTGGCACGGGGGCCAGGTGAGGCTGGCAAACGGCCATGATCGGATGGTGCTTTTTATGTGCCACCGCCACGGGGGCCAGGTGAGGCTGGCAAATGGCCACAATCGGATGGTGCTTTTTATGTGCCACCGGCATGGAGGCCAGTCGGAGCGGCGCTGGCAACGGCCACGATCGGATGGTGCTTTTTATGTGCCATTGGCATGGGAGCCAGGTGAGGCTGGCAAACAGCCACGATCGGAAAAGAGAGAAAATAAAGCATGAGAAGATTAGGAGAAGGCTTAGAAAGAATGAACCTGTCGAGAATGAGGGAGTGTTGCTTTTTGTGTGTGTGCGTGGTTTGTGGGAGGAAATGCTTGAGTCACGCAGGCCCTTGTTAGGCACGAGAGATCTCATAAGAATCAACTGATTGCAAATTGTGATACGGCTATTGTTCACAACAGAACACATACAACCTGTGGAAAGGTGTGACTCAGTTGGAGGATTGAAAAGACACAAAAAGACTCCATACTGTGACGCATCTTCCCTCTGCCAACCAGCAGAGATGTGCATTATGCAATGATCATCATCATCATCATCGCTTAACGTTCACTTTCCATGCTAGCATGGGTTGGACGGTTCAACAGGGGTCTGGGAAGCCAGAAGGCCGCATCAGGCCCAGTCTGATCTGGCAGTGTTTCTACAGCTGGATGCCCTTCCTAACGCCAACCACTCCGAGAGTGTAGTGGGTGATTTTATGTGCCACCGACACAGGTGCCAGACGAGGCTGGTGAACGGCCACGGTCGGATGGTGCTTTTTATGTGCCACCGGCACGGAGGCCAGTCAATGCGGTACTGGCTACGGCCACGTTCGGATGGTTTTCGTATGTGCCACCGGCACTGGTACCACAAAACTACAAATTCCATTAATGTTCATCGAGTTTGCTTTTGAGAATGTACAAATCTTTGGCATGGATCAAGAGTCAGGCAAGGGCCTCACATTGTGTCATCAATGACTCGCTTCACTGGTTCTTTCTAGCAATGGCTTTGCTCCTATATGAGAAAGCAGCTGCTATGTATGTATGTATGTATAGGTGTATGTCTGTATTTGTGTATACTAATATTAATTGGTATAAATACTTTATAGGTCTTTACGTCACTGAAGAGTTGTTGTTATCTAAAACAGGTTGACTTTGAGATTTGATGAACAGAAATCTATAAAATGAGGATAAGAGCTGGAGTTTATGTACTTGACAAAAAAAAACCCAAACAGTTTAAGATATGCTTCACCGAGGGGATCACAGACCAATGACTAAAAACATTAAATATTATGAATATATGTGTGTGTGTGTGTACGTATATGTATATATATATATATATGAGTGTGTGTGTGTACGTATATGTATATATATATATATATGTGTGTGTGTGTGTGTGTATGTGTATATATATATATATACACACTCATACATATATATATGTATGTATATGTATGTAAGTATATATCTCTCTCCCTTTCTCTCTCTCTCTCTCTAAATATATATATATATATAATGTTTATGTATGTATGTACGTATGTATGTATTTATATATATATATATATATATCTTTCTCTAAATATATGCATATATGAGTGTGTAGCTATTCACACACAGACATACACATGTATATATTTGTGTGTGAGTGTGTGTGTGTGTTTGAGTGTGTGTGTATTGGTGCATGTGAAAAGGTGTGGCAAGTGTACAAATAAAAGCTATCTTTCTTAGCTCACAGTAATTTTCATAAAAATGTAATTTCCTTTAAAAACATTCGATGACCTCAATCTGCTCAATACAACACAGACAAATGAGAAACATTTTGCTTTTTGTGTGTGTGTTCTTTTTTTTTTGTGTGTGTGTTCTTTTTTTTTTGTGTGTGTGTTAACAAAGGTTTTCAACAATTACTAAGAGAATAAACAGTAACAGTTTTAATTTCAGATGAGCTGAACATGATAGCAGTTATCTCCCTTACTTAGCAGAGTTCTTCAAATATTATATAGTGAAGGACATTTTAGCCAGCTTTCAGAAACCCGGCATCTTAAGAAATCTGGGAACACTGTGCACTATTGTGCAGCATAATGTACCCTGCACTGAGTATATGGACCCTATTTTTGAAGTTGGTTAATTTATACACGGTGTGTTAGAAATAGTTTTGTTCTTAAACATTTTATGTTGATTGATCAAGATTAAACATACTTTGCTTTTGAAATAGAGTTGCTGAAGCATGGAACAAACTGCCGGCATCAGTTGTTAGTTGTCGGAGCACTGCATCCTTCAAAGCTTCCATGCTTTCTGAGATTTGCCAACACTACATCTGATTTTCTCCCCTCCATACCTTTTCAAACTCCACCCATCTAACACCCGTGGACATATTTACAAAGTCAGAAAACAGTGCAGCTCCCATGACTTCAGGAAACATTTTTTCATGCTGAGAGTTGCTGAAGCATGGAACAAACTGCCGGCATCAGTTGTTAGTTGTCGGAGCACTGCATCCTTCAAAACTTCCATGCTTTCTGAGATTTGCCAACACTACATCTGATTTTCTCCCCTCCATACCTTTTCAAACTCCACCCATCTAACACCCGTGGACATATTTACAAAGTCAGAAAACAGCACAGCTCCCATGACTTCAGGAAACATTTTTTCACGCTGAGAGTTGCTGAAGCATGGAACAAACTGCCGGCATCAGTTGTTAGTTGTCGGAGCACTGCATCCTTCAAAACTTCCATGCTTTCTGAGATTCGCCAACACTACATCTGATTTTCTCCCCTCCATACACACACAAGCATGTATCTGACTCATACATTGTTCACTTTCCAGACATTTCTATATTACTGCATGTACTTTATATGCACTTTCTGACAAGTTGTGGTGCACCTGAGCACTGTATACAATAATTTCATTATTATTATTATTGACTTGTACGGGTATCTGTTAAATAAAATCACGTTCGTCACTTTTTTGGATTTAATCTTCATCCTATTAACATTACACTTTATGCATGGTACAGTAAGATATATTCAAAGAATTTTAAGAGGATTAATGAAGGGGCAATGAAGCTAGTCTTCCTCCTGCCAATCATGGAAGACTCCAGAAAAAGTCATGGCTGCTACTTTTTCTCCCAACAGTCTCTGGGCCCCTGGAAAAGTCATGGACACAGTTGTTCTTCCTCCGAGAAAAAACATTTAAAAAATATATCTGCCTGATAATTGTCTCATAATTACTCCAGTCCATGCTTTGCTGAAGAGGCTTCATAAGGTTGACACATGCATTGAGTTGTCTTCCATACTTACTAAAATTATTAAACAATGATATTGGTTATAAAGTTAATGCCTTCTTTATTCGATGCTACATAAATATTTTTAAATAGTATTTTGATGATCATTGCATTTAATGTTAGTTCTAATCTAATACGTATGTTGCTTTGTGGTTGGTACCAGGATCTGCAGTCACACAGTGACTGAAAGGGGGATAAAAAGGAGACACAGCAGAGTTTTACATCTTCTATACTTGAGTGACTGGCTGCAGCTGATGGGAAACACTGGATAACGTTATCTTGCATTCATCGACGTAATCAGCATCTTCATCTTCACCACCATTGTCGTTGTTGTTGCTGTCACTGTCTTCCTCGCCATCGTCATCACCATCATCCCCATCATCGTTGTTGTCTTCATCACCATCATCATCACCATCATCATCGCCATTATCATCACCACCACCACCACCACCATCATCATTATCCTCCTCATCATCATCACCATCATCCTCACCACCACCACCATCATCATCATTATCCTCCTCCTCCTCCTCATCATCATCATCATCATCATCCTCATCATCATTACCATCATCATCGTTGTTGTCATCAACACCACCACCATCATGACCACCACCATCATCATCACCATCATCACCACCACCACCACCTCTACCACCACCGCCACCATCATCATCATCATTCCATTTCACATCTCTTTTTCTATACTGGCATGATTTGTATAGGACATTGTCTTCACAGTGTGAGCCCCTATTTTGAATTATTACCCTTTTTAGATGGATTGGGGACCCTCATCTCAATCATACATTCTCTTTTGGGTTTGGACTTTACCATTTGATGTTTCCTTATCACCAACCCCCGTCTATATATCCAAGCAGGAGATACCTATTTCTTTACTACCCACAAGGGGCTAAACTCAGAGGGGACAAACAAGGACAGACAAACGGATCAAGTCGATTACATCGACCCCAGTGCGTAACTGGTACTTAATTTATCGACCCCGAAAGGATGAAAGGCAAAGTCGACCTCGGCGGAATTTGAACTCAGAACGTTGTGGCAGACGAAATACCTATCTCTTTACTACCCACAAGGGGCTAAACTCAGAGGGGACAAACAAGGACAGACAAACGGATCAAGTCGATTACATCGACCCCAGTGCGTAACTGGTACTTAATTTATCGACCCCGAAAGGATGAAAGGCAAAGTCGACCTCGGAGGAATTTAAACACAGAACGTTGTGGCAGACGAAATACCTATTTCTTTACTACCCACAAGGGGCTAAACACAGAGGGGACAAACAAGGACAGACAAATGGATCAAGTCGATTACATCGACCCCAGTGCGTAACTGGTACTTAATTTATCGACTCCGAAAGGATGAAAGGCAAAGTCGACCTTGGTGGAATTTGAACTCAAGAACGTAACGGCAGACGAAATACGGTTACACATTTCGCCCGGCGTGCTAACGTTTCTGCCACCTCGCCGGTATCTCCAAGCAGTAGATACCTATTTCTTTATTACCCACAAGGGGCTAAACTCAGAGGGGACAAACAAGGACAGACAAACGGATCAAGTCAAATACATCGACCCCAGTGCGTAACTGGTACTTAATTTATCGACCCCGAAAGGATGAAAGGCAAAGTCGACCTCGGCGGAATTTGAACTCAAGAACGTAACGGCAGACGAAATACGGTTACACATTTCGCCCGGCGTGCTAACGTTTCTGCCACCTCGCCGGTATCTCCAAGCAGTAGATACCTATTTCTTTATTACCCACAAGGGGCTAAACTCAGAGGGGACAAACAAGGACAGACAAACGGATCAAGTCAATTACATCGACCCCAGTGCGTAACTGGTACTTAATTTATCGACCCCGAAAGGATGAAAGGCAAAGTCGACCTCGGCGGAATTTGAACTCAAGAACGTAACGGCAGACGAAATACGGTTACACATTTCGCCCGGCGTGCTAACGTTTCTGCCAGCTCGCCGGTATCTCCAAGCAGGAGATACCGTTTATCATCTCACCAGCACCAGAAAGCTAGTCTTAGCCTTGACAAGAGTAAAAACTCATTTCTCCTTTACAATATCTTTCTTCATTTGCTCCACCCCCACCCCCCACTTTTACAGAGTGGTGGACTGGATGTGTTGTAATGACACCAGCATCAAAGAGGTTGCCTTGTAACTTGGAAAGACCAAGAGTTGTCTCCCTTCGTTCACTCTGTAATGACACCAGCATCAAAGAGGTTGCCTTGCAACTTGGAAAGACCAAGAGTTGTCTCCCTTCGTTCACTCACAAATTTACACACCATGCGCTTGGCATATTTGTATGTGGTCCCATCACATTGACACTGAATGATAAATACGTAGATGAGGGGCAGGGAATTTTAGCTGACCCCTTAACATACCCATGACTGCTTTCATGAATTCTTGTGGAATAAAAGAAGGCTTGCAATAATAAATCTTAGAGCGAGTTATAAACAGTAGCTGCAACACATCGTGACGTATATTTGCCATTTAAATATGGCTAAACCCTAAGGGTGGATGCTACTGTAGTTTGTAGCCCCAGGTGTCCTGCTGAGGCTACAAACTACAGTAGCATCCGCCCTTAGGGGTTAGCCATATTTAAAGGGCATATATACGTCACGAAAGAAGGCTTATTTTTTTGCTAATGATAAATGCTTATCTGACTCTGGTAACATAGACAAACGTCTTGGTTTACTTGGAGACAGGCGCCAATATTAGCAGGTTAAGCTAGAAGCTGGTGATGATGATGGTTGTGGAAGGTGTCCCATAATATATTGTTTTTATTCATCTTCTCAAGAAAATTCACCAAGGAGATTTCAGCTCAGCACTTACAGCTCATGAAGAATTTCTCTGCTATACAATACTGATATAGATCCAATTGAGGAGGCGCAATGGCCCAGTGGTTAGGGTAGCGGACTCGCGGTCATAGGATCGTGGTTTCGATTCCCAGACCGGGTGTTGTGAGTGTTTATTGAGCGAAAACACCTCAAAAGCTCCACGAGGCTCCGGCAGGGGATGGTGGTGATCCCTGCTGTACTCTTTCACCACAACTTTCTCTAACTCTTACTTCCTGTTTCTGTTGTACCTGTATTTCAAAGGGCCGGCCTTGTCACTCTCTGTGTCACGCTGAATATCCCCGAGAACTACGTTAAGGGTACACGTGTATGTGGAGTGCTCAGCCATTTACACGTTAATTTCACGAGCAGGCTGTTCCGTTGATTCGGATCAACCGGAACCCTCGTCGTCATAACCGATGGAGTGCTTCCATCCAGATCCAATTGATGAACTAACTTTACTTTAAGGAGAGTTTACGAAAAAAACAAAAGACGAAGACAGGTGGTGTACAAAACAAACAGATGTATTAGTATAACGCTCAGGAATAGAAAAAGTCTTTTACATTTCGAGCCTATGCTCTTCTACAGAAAGGGACACAGAAAAAACAAGGAGAGAAAAAAGTGTGAAAAAAAAGTTCTATTTTCAAGAGATGAGGAATTATGTACATTATTTACATTATTTACATTTGACGGATATTTTTCTTCATCTCGTTTGTTGTTAACACAGCATTTCGGCTGATATACCCTCCAGTCTTCTTCAGGGGTCTTGGGGAAATTTTGAACCTGGGTTTTCATTCCTAAGGTATTTTTCAATGTTATTATTATTATTATTATTATTATTATTATTATGGAGTGGTTGGCGTTAGGAAGGGCATCCAGCCGTAGAAACATTGCCAGATCAAACTGGGCCTGGTGCAGCCTTCTGGCTTCCCAGACCCCAGTTGAACCGTCCAACCCATGCCAGCATGGAAAGCAGACGCTAAACGATGATGATGATGATGATGATGATTATTATTCATATGCCCATGAGCATATGGCGTAGGGGTTAAGAGCATGGGCTACTAACCCCGAGATTCCGAGTTTGATTCCAGGAAGTGACTTGAATAATAATAATAATAATAATAATAATAGGTTATAGTTATGAGTTACAGCTACAATATCCTTAACTGGACACTAAATGAATTGACCAAAATAGATAGGAAAACAAGAAAAATAATGACAGGATCTAGGATGCATCACCCAAAATCTGACATAGAAAGGCTATATATACAACGTATAGATGGTGGTAGAGGCCTTATACAGCTGGAAAACTACTATAAAATAACCACCATAGGACTGCAAAAATATCTACTTCAGAAGGAAGGAAAACTGATACAAATAGCGGCAAAACACGAGCAAAACAAAAAACTGTTCTCAGTATTTAAGGAAGCTGACAAATACAAACAAGAAATCATACCACCTAACAAATATGAAGAAGAAGAAGAAGAAGAAGAAGAAGAAGAAGAAGAAGAAGAAGAAGAAGAAGAAGAAGATGAAGAAACAACAAAAGCTATAAAACAAATTAAATCCAAACTAAAAATAGAACAGCAACGAACCATGATAAAACGATGGCAAGAAAAGCCCCTTCATGGTAAATACTGGACTAAACTAAACGCAAAAGAAATAGACAAAGAAAAATCCCAGCAATGGTTGAGAAGCTCAGGACTCTAAGCAGAGACAGAAGGATTTTTAATTGCAGCACAAGACCAAAGCCTCCCCACCAGAAATTACCAAAAACATGTAATGAAAAGAAATATAACAAGTAACTGCAGAATATGTGGAGATGGACAAGAAACAATAAATCATATTATCTCTAGCTGCCCAGTCCTGGCTAAGAAGGAATATATTCACAGACATGACAGAGTTGGAACCTACATACACTGGAAGCTATGCCAACATTATGGAATAACAACAGAAAAAAAGATGGTATAGGCACACACCAGAAAAGGTCACAGAAAACGAGAAATGCCAATACACACAGATAGAGAAATTAAGGCCAACAGACCAGAGATCATGAAGAAAAAAAAATGTTTCTAATTGATGTATCAATACAGGCGGATGACAATGTGTCTCTAAAAGAAATGGAGAAACTTTCAAAATACAAAGACCTGGAAATAGAGGTAACCAGAATGTGGAATCTAAAAGCAGAAACTATTCCTATCATAATAGGTGCATTAGGCATGATAAAAAAATATCCAGACAAATACATAACAAAAACACCAGGACTTACAAACACATATAACATACAGAAAAATTGCACTACTAGGCACTGCACACATCCTACGCAGAACACTTTCCATACAATAACCATCAGAGCATCACAACAAATCACAGCACATATCCAAGGCACACAGAGCTGCGTTCGGTAGTGAAGTGAAAGCACGCTATAAAAAATATACTACTGAATAATAATAATAATAATAATAATAATAATAATACTATAAGACCTACCAAAAACTAATATCTGTCAAGACCTACCAAAAACTGAGCAAATATAAAGATCTTGAAATAGAAATCAGCAAAATGTGGAACCTGAAGACTAAAACAATACCTGTTGTCATAGGTGCCCTGGGAATGATAGCAAAAGGGGCTGATAGCTACCTAATTCAGATACCAGGAAACCCAAAAATGGCAGAAATTCAAAAGATAGTGCTCATGGGAACTGCTCATATCCTACGCAAAATACTTTCTATGTAATCTCAAGGTTTAAAACAAACATAATTTCCGGGTTTTTTTTTTTAAAAAAAGAAAAAAAATTATTTTATTTAAAAAAATTTTTTTTTTTTAGACATTCATTAGTACAACACCAAAAACTCCCCCCCCCCAAAAAAATATATGGCACACTAGGCATAACAACAAGATGAACTTCCAACCTGTTGTCTCTTGAGGTCTCTGGGTAAGACTTGGAGCCAACTTGTACAAATATAAAGCAAAAGTCAAACATAGAATAATAATAATAATAATAATATGTTGGTGCTTGTAACATAATTTAACATAATTTATTATAAAATAGTGATGAAAGATCTTAATTTAGTGTGGATCAGTGTACAATTGGTAATTTCGCACCTAAAAACTGGGTCTCGAGTAGTTGAAGGGGTTTAGCGAGATGACTAGGAATATCCATAGAAAAATAGGAAAATTTACGCAACATCCAAGAGAAATAACTCTACATCATCAAGGGAGGTAACTGCCTATTATCTAATAGGTGTTCAGAAATTACGGTTCATTTATATTCAGCGTGAAGGTTCCATCTCTCTGTCTCTCTCTCTCTGTCTCTCTCTCTGTCTCTGTCTCTGTCTCTGTCTCTCTCTCTCTCTCTCTCTCTCTCTCTCTGCGGGCTGGAGCGCGGGGAGAAGCTCGCAGACTTCCTAGCCGGTTCGCCGCGTCTATCGGGGCCGGACGCGGAATCTTGTGAGGCGCCGATCACAGCCAAAGAAGTCGTGGATATGTTGGCAGACTGCTGCGGGGACAAATCGCCGGGACTCGATGGTCTGCCTTACGAACTCTATAGTAGCATGCCAGACTTGTTTGGGCACCTATTTGCATGCGTGTACACCAACTGGCAGCAGAACGGGAGAATTCCTAAGTCTGTGAGCCGAGGGGTGGTAGCGCTGTTAAGAAAGGACCCAAACAAGGGGGATTTAATTGATAATTTCCGGCCTATCACTCTGCTTAACGCAGAGTTGAAGATCTTGGCCAAGGTCTTAGCAAAAAGGTTGGCGAGGGTCGTGGGTGAACTTGTTGGCGAGGCGCAAACTTGCGCCATCCCTGGAAGGACCATCCACGACAATCTCCACTTTCTACGCTATGCCTTAGAAAGAGTAAATAGGATTCCTGGCAAGGGTGGGGGCTATGGTCCACTTGGACCAATCGAAAGCGTTTGATAGGGTGGACCATCAGTATCTGGCGGCGGTCCTCGCGGCGGCTGGCTTCGGCCCGACCTTCCGCGGATGGATCATCGCTTTATACAGCAACATCGAATCGGTAGTTCGGGTAAATGGTTTCCTTTCGGAGCCGTTCAGCATTGAACGTTCGGTACGTCAAGGGTGTCCTCTCTCCCCGCTTCTCTACGTTTTGGCCCTCGAGCCGTTGCTGAGGAGGTTGGAAACTATGAGAGGCACCCCGCAAGATCTAGGGTGCGGAAAGTCAGCTTCGGCGTATGCGGACGACATCACCGTCATCGTTTCCCGAGTCGAGCACCTACAGTGGGTGGGTGAGGCCTTAAGGCACTACGAAGCGGTGGCAGGAGCGAAAGTCAACCGGGATAAATCGGTCGGCTTGCAACTCGGCACATGGAGGGGCAGGTCGATGTCTTCCGACAGCGTCGTAGGACGTTGGACGGAAGGACCGGTGAAAATGCTTGGGATCTGGTTAGGTCCAGATCTCCAGATAGAGAAGAACTGGAGCGAGGTGGCGAGAAAGGTGGCTCTCCTAACTCAGACATGGTCTGAGCGGAAACTGTCCTTGAAAGGGAGGGCGGAGGTTGCAGAAGTGTTTATCGCCTCTGTAATCACTTACCGCCTAACCGAAGTGCCTTGCCCCGATTCGTGGCTGAACAAACTGGAACGCATGCTCTTTCGCTTTTTGTGGAGGGGCAGCAGACTTCTTGTAAGGCGCTCTATTTGCTGCCAAAAGCCGCTGAAGGGTGGGTTAGGGATGCCGTGGCTAAAAATGCGCAGACATGCGCTCAGGCTTAGGCACCTCTGGATTTACCTGGACGGTGAGCAGGTGTGGTCTCCGTTTGTCAAGCTGTTATTTCCACAGTTCACATCGTTTAACGAACTGAACCCATGGATCAAGTGTAGACCGAGGTTGGGCATGTGGCATGCAGAGTGCTATCAGGCACTCGTGCTTCTCTCCCAGTCGGGCAACGCCGGTGGCGGGGCTACTACCTCGTTCTTCTATAGAGGGTTAGTAGAGTTTAAGTGTGACGACGTCCTAGGAGAAACTCTGGGCTTCGACGAAAATCAACTGGCCAGCTTGTTCCAAAGAACATTCGGTCCAGGGCCTATGGATAATTACCAAAAGTCCCTGGCCTGGCAATGTTACAGAGGAGCTTTACCGGTTCGAGATAAGCTCTTTAGACATGGGTGTGCATCTTCGCCGGTTTGTGCAAGATGTAAGAGGGACAGTGAAACTGTCCTGCACGCGATTGTGCAATGCCCCAAGGTGACTGAACTCTGGACTTATGTCGAACACCTGCTGTCGCATTCGAGAAGAGTACAACTGTCGAGCGAATCTGTAATTAAGATAGTTCCGCCGACCTTCCTGAATAGGGAGGAGCGAGCCTGTTTTCTCTCGGTAGTTGCTATGGCGAAAGAAGTAGTGTGGAAGACGAGAGTAAAAGGAATTGCAACAGGCATGTTCATCTCCACTCTCGAGCTAATCGACTTTTTCGTTTTCCACATGAAACGGAAAATAAGGCTGGAGAAGAAATGCCTGTCGCAAAGTGTGTTTCGTAAAAGATGGAAGTCTATAGCAAGTATGTTGCGAGTGAAAGAACCTGTTTAATCGAGAATGTAAAAAAGGATAAAGCAAAGTCTTCAGTGTGAGTATGTGGTTTGTGGGGTCGACCGCGTCCTCCGCTTCATTTTTTGTTAATCACTCATTCTCATTTAATTGTATATATTTTAATTGTTCGTTTATTCATACGTTTCGTTTCATTCGATACCCTGACCCCAACGTTTGTTTTGTTCCCTCTTTTTCTCAACCTTATGGTGAACAAAAAAATACTCTCTCTCTCTCTCTCTCTCTCTCTCACTCTGTTTCTCTCTCTCCCGCTCGCTCCCTCCCACTCTGTCTATCTCTCACTCTCTCCCCTCGCCCTCTCTCTCTCTCCGTATGTACATACGTACACACACACGTGCATACACACATTTCTATACCGTGTTTCCCCGAAAATAAGACCCGGTCTTATATTAATTTTGCATCCCCCCCCCAAAAAAAAACCGCACTAAGGCTTATTTTGGGAGGGGATGTCTTATATTTTTGCGGGAAAAAAATCCAAGAAAGACAACATAGTCTCATGTCCTCGCGTAAAAAGAAAAAGGGAACCCATGTTTTTAGTTATGAAAAGTTTATTTATTCGCTTATTATTTTTAGTCAAGTACAAACATTTCGTCCGCTTCAGGAACATCGTTATAAATCATCAAACCCCGAACTTCAGACTGAATTTCTTCCTGTAGATTCATGGACCTCAATCTCTCAACATTTGGCAATAAAACTTTCCTTAAATGAACACATTTTGTCCAAGTACCCTGTTCGTAATACATTCGCAACGCAACTGCCGGTAATTTTATTCCATGTATTCTTCGCCCAATTTACGTTCTTCTTGGAGGTTGGGTTTGACAAAGTTTCCACACTGATTTCTCTCCATTCTACGTTCGATATATTCATTCACTTCCATCCGCAAATAACCCTTGAAGGGCTTGTTTATTACAAGACCTAATGTTTGTAGATAGGAAGTCATTTCCACGGGAATCATTATGTGGTCAGTTCTTCTTTTAGAAAGGAAAGTTTTCCTATCTTTTGCACGATGAGTACTGACCGAATCCCCGACTAAAAGACCTCTTTGAGAACCTATAAAACAAGTGGCATAGTTAAATCAACCTGTTTTCTTATAACAGCTTGTGTGCACCAAGCCTTTTCCGTTTCAAGGACATAAATGCATAAAACTCGTTCTATTTTCTTATTTTTGCCCTTTGTGATGATAAGCAGTTGGACTTTTTCCCATCAAGACACTTTTGTAACCTGTTGAGACAATGTAGATTGACGAGGCACCTGTCTGTTCAATTATCGTTTTAGATCCTTGGCCCATAAATACTGCAGTCTCATCCATAGCAATTATATGGGAGAGATTGTATTTAGAAACGTCTACGCCATCACAAAGGACTTCAATGCAAGTGTACGTTGAATCACTTCAGCATCCTCCAGCTTGAACAGTGTTGTCGATCTTCTTAGAGAGAGTTCATATTGTTGAAGGATGTTATCCAACCAACGAGGTGATGCTTTGGATATTTCCGAGGGTATATTCAACTGTGGTGCCATTGCAAGAGCAAATTCTCGAATATCAGCCCTGCAAACAACCAAAGCCTTTGTTCTCCTATCAGCAATCCATCCGAAAATATCAGTTGTTGACCTGTTCCACACTTGCGCTTCTTAGCACCTCTCCTATCCACCTGTCTGCTGAGTCTTGTTATGTGACTCTTCCACAATTCCTTTCTTGTACTCCACAGAATAACTCTTTCTTTTTGCCCTCGGATCTAATGTTATGATCTCGGGACTCAAAGACAGAGTGCCCAGTGGAAGCATTCTCACTCACCCAGATCCAAGAATGTCAGGCGAAACAAGTCCACTCATAACGAACCCCTTTTTCGGTAGTAAGGGTATCATATATGTCCATTAAGTTCCTTCTGACCAGATGGTCAACAAAGAGTACTTCGTAGGGGTTTTGAGGAGGTTCGGGGAGAGATTTCATTGCCAATTTACAGAGCTCCACCAGGATAACACACCTGTCCACAATTCCGTTCTGGTAACGAACTACTTGAAAGAGGTGAGCATCAAAACTATCCCTCACCCATCCCTACACTCCAGACCTTGCTCCCAGTGACTTTTGGTTGTTCCCCAAGATAAAGGAGAAGATGAAATGAGCTGTGACAAGGGACATGGACACCTTTGCTCTGGAGGACTTCCACAGAGGCCTTCACGAATGAACTGGAGTACTCCAACAGGGGCATTGAAGTCAGAGGTTCCAACTTTGAAGGCGTGCTGCTGGTGATTGTTTGTTCGTTTGTTTGTTGAGCGAAGGGGTCTTCGTCCTAGAGTGGGAGAAGTCCGAAACGTGGCCCTTTGCTATTCGTAAGACACGCAGAAGAGAAAGCAGGTCAACCTCCGACATCGAGAGCATCGATGGATGGATGAATGCGCATCCAGGCTCTGCGGTTGCGTAGGAAGTCGGGGATAAAAAAACAGGAAGAAAGAGCGAGAGAAAGTTGGAACGAAAGTGTACTACAGGCCCCCCCCTGCCAGAACCTTGTGGAGCTTTAGGTGTTTTCGCTCGATAAACACACACAATGTCCGGTCTGGGAATCGAAACCACGATCCTCCAACCACGAGTCCACTGCCCTAACCACTGGGCCATTATGCCTCCACTGCTGTTGCTGCTAGAAGCTAATCATCTGATCAACTGATCAAGCCGAAAACACTATGTTTCCATTGTTTTTCTATATTTATGACTTTTTCCATTGTTGCTGTTGTCGCTTGGTCCAATTTTTTACAGAAGTGTTACATTTTAATTCTTTATTTAATTTTTTTACTGGTGTGAAAAGTCAGAATTTGAACCCAGAAACTCACTGTTAAAATAGCTAACAGAACAACCCATTCGTTTGTTTGACATTCTAACCATGTGATCCATCTACGTTCATGAAAGGGAAAGTTGTTCTAAGTGGAATTTGAACTCAGAGTACAGAAAGCTTGGACGGGCAGCACAAAGTACCCCCTGTCCATTTGACACTCCTGCAAATGCTGGAAAGTTTCATTCTAAGAGAAGACACGTTCAGCTTCATCAGATACAATTTATGGAAGAATTCAGTAAGGAAGAGTAAGAGAAAAACGAAATTTGTTTAATTACTTTGGAGTAAAATAATGAGGCTAATTAAATATGTCTTGCCCCATCGTGATGGTGCGGACCATGCCGTAATTTAATAGCAGCAGTTGCTATAATTATCTTCTGTTCTGTGTCCCCGAAGCTCATCCAACCGAAGAGTTGTTGTTGTTGTCATTGGTGAAATCCTATCCAGATATTGTTGGCCTCCCTGGTATGCCTCGGACGAATTTGTCCGGGTTCCGTTTGAAGGTTTTCTGGTCATTTTCTTCTTCGATTTATTTTCAAATACGATTTTTATCTTCTGTGTTTTATTCTGTTACCCGCTTCACTCATCGGACAGAGGCCATGCTGGGGCACTGCCGCATTGAAGGGCTTTTAGTTGATCGTATCAAGCCCAGGACTTATTTTTCAAAGCATCCGTTAGGATGCCAGGCAAAATGCTTAACAGCATCTTCTCTGTCTTTACATTCTGAGTGAAAATTCCACCAAGGTTGACTTTGCCATTTATCTTTTGGGGTTGATAGAATCGGAACCAACTAAGGGCCTGGGATTGATGTTATCAACTCTCCCCTTTCCCCAGTATTTCAGACCTTGTTGTGCCTATCCCAGAAAGGATTGTTTTGGAGTAAGACTGAGAGCAGTAAGTAGCTTGCTTACCAACCGCTTGGTTCCGGGTTCAGTCCCACTGCGTGGCACCTTGGGCAAATATCTTCTACTATAGCCTCGGGCCGACCAAAGCCTTGTGAGTGGATTTGGTAGACGGAAACTGAAAGAAACCCGTTGTATATATATATATATGTGGAGGCGCAATGGCCTGGTGGTCGCAGGATCGCGGTTTCGATTCCCAGACCGGGCGTTGTGAGTGTTTATTGAGCGAAAACACCTAAAAGCTCCACGACGCTCCGGTAGGGGGTGGTGACCCCTGCTGTACTCTTTCACCACTCTTTCTCTCACTCTTTCTTCTGTCGGCCTGCTCGCTTAGCATTCGAAGGCTAAAACAATGCGAACGCATTGTGACCAGCGATGTGTAACTACATCTGATGGTCTGGTTGGTCACATGATCACGTGATATATATATATATATATATATATATATATATATATATGTATATGTATGTGTGTGTGTGTGTGTGTGTGTGTGTGTGGTGTGTGTGTGTGTGTGTGTATGTTTGTGTATCTGTGTTTGTCCCCCCAACATTGCTTGACAACCGATGCTGATGTGTTTACGTCCACATAACTTAGCGGTTCGGCAAAAGAGACCGATGTATATATATGTATATGTATGTATGTGTATGTGTTTGTGTGTGTGTGTTTGTCCCCCTAGCATTGCTTGACAACCGATGCTGGTGTGTTTACGTCCCCGTCACTTAGCGGTTCGGCAAAAGAGACCGATAGAATAAGTACTAGGCTTACAAAGAATAAGTCCTGGGGTCGATTTGCTCGACTAAAGGCGGTGCTCCAGCATGGCCACAGTCAAATGACTGAAAACAAGTAAAAGAGTAAAAGAGCTGTGAGATGTCGGAATCGTTAGCGTGGCAGGCAAAATGCTTTCACAGCATTTCTTGCAGTAGCTCTTTGCATTCTGATTCTGAGTTCAAATCCTGCTGAGGTCGACTTTGCTTTTCATCCTTTCGGGGTCAATGAAAAAAAAAGTACTGGTGGGGGTGGGGGTCGATGTAGTCCACTAACTACCTCCATCAAAGTATCAGGCCCTGTGCCTATCATGGAGAGGATTATTTTGGAGGATAATTATGAGAAAATCGGGTTAAAGAGAAGCTGAATGAATAAAGTAGCTGAAGACGGAGGTGATGAGAGATTGGTTTCTTGGAAGAAATGTCAAGATATAGTTTCTATAGATATTTAGGCACAGGAGTGGCTGTGTGGTAACTAGCTTGTTTACCAACCACATGGTTCCGGGTTCAGTCCCACTGCATGGCACCTTGGGCAAGTGTCTTCTGCTATAGCCTCGGGCCGACCAAAGCCTTGTGAGTGGATTTGGTAGACGGAAACTGAAAGAAGCCCGTCGTATATATGTATATATATATATATATATATGCGTGTGTGTGTTTGTGTGTCTGGGTTTGTCTCCCTAGCATTGCTTGACAACCGATGCTGGTGTGTTTATGTCCCCGTTACTTAGCAGTTCGGCAAAAGAGACCGATAGAATAAGTACTGGGCTTACAAAAAGAATAAGTCCCGGGGTCGAGTTGCTCGATTAAAGGCGGTGCTCCAGCATGGCCACAGTCAAATGACTGAAAACAAGTAAAAGAGTAAAAGAGTAAAAGAGTAAAGAGTATTGAGTTTTTTGAGGTCAATGAGTGAAGGATGTTAATCCTTTTGCATTCAGGTTATTCTGTAAAGCTTAATCCTTATTTATTCACGTGTCTCTGAATTTATCACATATTATATTATCTGTAGCTTTGAGATTTCAATGTCATTGTTTATTTTT
Source organism: Octopus sinensis (assembly GCF_006345805.1). NCBI lineage: Eukaryota > Metazoa > Mollusca > Cephalopoda > Octopoda > Octopodidae > Octopus > Octopus sinensis. Next base: position 19,027,565 of record NC_043018.1, on the reverse strand, counting down.
AAAATGACATTGTAGGATAGGTTTGAGAGGCCTGATATGGCTAGTTTGAATGCTAAAGAGTGAAAGGTGATTGCTTTGTTATGGCGTGTATGGTGCAGCTTATGCTTAGACTACACCAGCTGATGTTGGAGAGCATTAGGATTAACCCTTTAGTATTTAAACCGGCCATATCCGGCCAAAATAGTTAATCTGTTTTATGCTCAAATTGACCAGATCCAGGCTCTCACACCTACCCTACAATGTTATTCTACATTAACCCTTTAGTGTTTAAACTGGCCATATCAGGCCAAAATTGTCTTCCTGTTTTATGCTCAAACCAGCCAGCTCTGACCTCTCACACCTACCCTACAAAGTCATTCTAAAAATAAACAGGGACATCATCAATATCCCAGAGTTACAAGATGCTGTACAATTGATTTAAAACAATGTAATTAAACAGGCTTTACATTTGACAGATTAATCTGAATATTAAAGGGTTAAGTAATTACACCATCAAGATCTTGAAGATATGAGATAATGCATGATGAATTCAAATCAATGGGAATCAATAGGCATTATGTTTGATTGAATAATCTGAACACTAAAGGATTAAAGTTGTAATTGAGAAAAGGTTGGCAGACATGGAAAACTGGAAGCCATCTGAACAGGGTCATTACGGCAAACTGTGTTTTGGTTGAACACTCTGCTGTTTAATGTGCAATTCCTTCATCCCAAAGGCCTCATCACTGTGTGTGTGTGTGTGTGGTTATGGGTGTTTGTGTGTGCGTGTTTGTGTGTGTGTGTGTTTGTGTGCATGCATTTGTCCGCTTTCCATGTTGGCATGGGTTGGACGGTTCGACTAGGGTCTAGGAAGCCAAGAGGCTGCACCAAGTTCCAGTCCGATCTGGCAGTGCTTCTACAGCTGGATGCTCTTCCTAATACCAACCACTCTGAGAGTGTAGTGGGTGCTTTTTATATGCCACTGGCCCAGGGGCCAGAAGGGGCTGGCAATGACCGTGATCAGTTGGTGCTTTTTACATGACACCTGCACGGAAGCCAGTCATGGTGGCACTGGCATCAGCCATGTTCGAATGGTGATTTTTACGTGCCACCGGCACAGTGGCCAGAGGGGCTGGCAACGACCACAATCAGTTGGTGCTTTTTATGTGCCACCTGCACAGATGCCAGTCAAGGCAGCACTGACATCGGCCATGTTTGCATGGTGCTTTTTATGTGGCACAAGGGCCAGAAGGGGCTGCCAACAACCACAATCGGTTAGTGCTTTCTACGTGCCACCTGCACGGAAGCCAGTCAAAGCGGCACTGACATCAGACATGTTTGGATGGTTCTTCTTATGTGCCACCGGCACAGTGGCCAGAGGGGCTGGCAACGACCACGATCAGTTGGTGCTTTTTGCATGCCACTTGCACGGAAGCCAGTCAAGGCGGCACTGGCATCGGTCACGTTCGAATGGTGATTTTTACGTGCCACTGGCATGGGGATCCCAACGACAATTTCCATTTGATTTTGAATATACAAGATGACACACTGCTTTGTGAAAAGCTGTACAATTACTGCTGCTTGAATAAGTAAAATATATTTTGTACTCGTCTATACATGATTTGTATTCCTTATGTATATATATGTGTTTTGCATGTGATTGTGTGTATATATATTTTTTATGTACTGTTTATTTAGTGAGACATTTTCTATAATTTTTGTTGCAGTTAATTGTAATCATGTTTGCTAATCTTTCATTTGTTCTATTTGGTTGCTGGTCACTGCCATTTCTAAGAAACTGAAGGTCAGACAGCACGATATGTTTTTTTAATTATGTTCTTTTCAAATCCATGAGAAAGTTCTCAGCTATTTTTTCTTTCTCATTAAAAGCAATGACATATTTTTGTACCATTTCAATATTCACAGCTAACATTCTCATGAAAAGAGAACCATTGACTTGTCTACATTATACGTATTTCAGGTATTTTCAAGGTTACATAACAGTAATCATTTTATTGGTATTACATTAATAATGGCCAGGTAAAGGTAATAATTTTATAGGTATTATATTAATAATGGCCAGGTAAAGGTAATCATTTTATAGGTATTACATTAATAATGACCAGGTAAAAGTAATAATTTTATAGGTATTATATTAATTCAGAATGGAGAGGTAAAGGTAATCATTTTATGGGTATTGTAGTAATTCAGAAGGCGGCAAGCTGGTAGAAACGTTAGCACGCCCGGCGAAATGCGTAGCCGTATTTCGTCTACCGTTGCGTTGAGTTCAAATTCCGCTGAGGTCGACTTTGCCTTTCATCCTTTCGGGGTCGATAAATTAAGTACCAGTTACGCACTGGGGTCGATGTAATTGACTTAATACCTATGTCTGTCCTTGTTTGTCTCCTCTATGTTTAGCCCCTTGTGGGTAATAAAGAAATAAGGTATTATAGTGATTCAGAATGGCCAGGTAAAGGTAATCATTGTATAGGTATTGTGGTAATTAGCAGTGGCCAGGTAAAGGTAATCATTGTATAGGTATTGTGGTAATTAACAATCGTTAGGTAAAGGTAATTATTTTATATTTATTGTGGTAATTAGCAGTGGCTAGGTAAAGGTAATCATTTTATAGGTATTATATAAATTCAGAATGGCCAAGTAAAGGTAATCATTCTATAGGTATTGTGGTAATTAGCAGTGGCCAGGTAAAGGTAATCATTCTATAGGTATTGTGGTAATTAGCAGTGGTCAGGTAAAGGTAATCATTTTATACGTATTATATTAATTCAAAATGGCCAGGTAAAGGTATTAATTGTATAGGTACTGTGGTAATTAACAATCACTAGGTGAAGGTAATTATTTTATATTTATTGTGGTAGTTAGCAGTGTCCAGGTAAAGATAATCATTTTATAGGTATTATATTTATTAACAATGGTTAGGTAAAAAGTAATCATTTTATATGTATTGTGGTAATTAGCAGTGACCAGGTATAGGTAATCATACTATAGGCATTATGGTAATTAACAATGGCTAGGTGAAGGTAATTATTTTATATTTATTGTGGTAATTAGCAGTGGCTAGGTAAAATAATCATTTGATGGGTACTATATCAATTAACAATGGCTAGGTAAAAGTAATTATTTTATATGTATTGCTGTAATTAGCTGTGGCCAGGTAAAGGTAATCATTGTATAAGTAAATCGTAATTTACTGTAGACAGGTAAAACCTCAGATATTATAAATCATTAATAACAACAACTAAACTAGGCGTAGTGTTTCTTTGTTCACCAGTCAGGTGAGATGTTGTTGCCATCACCTGTTCTTTTTGCAATTTCACTGAAAGGCCACCACCCTATACAAAACGCTCAGGTTCAGACAATGGTCCTCGCTCCGATCTCCGCATTTTCCCTACACCCATGGTTTACCAGACTAATTTTTATAAGCAATAACAGGTGACATCATTTCAGGGTATTGTTTGTTGGCTGTTAACAACTTGATACTGTAAGTCAAAAGCATGTGTGTTTGTCTCTATGTATGTATGTGTGTTGGTGTGTATGTTTAAGTATCTATAAATGTGTCTGTGTTAGTGTGTGTGTGTACGTGTGTGTTTGTGTGTGTGTGTGTATGTGAAGGGTGTGTTTTGTCTCTGTGTATGTAGGTGTTGGTGTGTATGTTTAAGTATCTATAATGTGTCTGTGTTAGTGTGTGTGTGTACGTATATATTTGTGTGTGTGTGTGTTTGTGTGTGTGTGTGTGTGTGTGCATGTGTGTGTGTGTGTATTTGAATGTGTGTGTTTGTCTCTGTGTATGTATGTGTGTTGGTGTGTATGTTTAAGTATCTATAAATGTGTCTGTGTTAGTGTGTGTGTGTACGTATGTGTTTGTGTGTGTTTGTGTGTGTGTGTGTGCGCGTGCATGTGTGTGTCTGTGTATGTGAATGTGTGTGTTTGTGTCTGTGTGTGTATGTGTGTTGGTGTGTATGTTTAAGTATCTATAAATGTGTTTGTGTTAGCATGTGTGTATACGTATATATTTGTGTGTGTGTGTGTGTGTGTTTGTGTATGTGAATGTGTGTGTTTGTCTCTGTGTATGTATGTGTGTTGGTGTGTATGTTTAAGTATCTATAAATGTGTTTGTGTTAGCGTGTGTGTGTACGTATATATTTGTGTGTGTGTGTGTGTGTGTTTGTGTATGTGAATGTGTGTGTTTGTCTCTGTGTATGTATGTGTGTTGGTGTGTATGTTTAAGTATCTATAAATGTGTCTGTGTTAGTGTGTGTGTGTACGTATATATTTGTGTGTGTGTGTTTGTGTGTGTGTGTGTGTGTGTGCATGTGTGTGTGTGTGTATTTGAATGTGTGTGTTTGTCTCTGTGTATGTATGTGTGTTGGTGTGTATGTTTAAGTATCTATAAATGTGTCTGTGTTAGTGTGTGTACGTACGTATGTGTTTGTGTGTGTGTATGTGTGTCTGTGTATATGAATGTGTGTGTTTGTATCTGTGTGTGTGTTTTAATGTGTGTGCATTACTGCATATGTGTAAGTATGTGGAAGTGTGTAAGTATGTGAATGTGTGTGCATTATTGCATATACCAAACAGAAGAATATTAGCGCTTTTGATTCTCCCTGAGTCTCCTTAATCTCAAAGTTTCAAAGCTACCAATCAGGTCAAGATATTTGTGGAGAATGCACCATTACTGAAGGAACTGCTCAGAAATGGTTTGCTTACTTTGAAGAGGGAGAAATTCAACCCCACAGACTCTCCAAATTTTGGTTGACCTGTTCAGTTCAATGAAGACTGATTGAATGAACTCATCCATGACAATCCACATTAATCGACGCTAGATTCGACCAAGCAGGTGTCAAGGTGTTCACTAAAGTAGACACCACAAAAGAGCTACATTTGTGCAAAACAAAGATGTGCACTTTATGAGACTGAGAAGGGAAAATCATGTTCAGCTAAAATACCAATGAGTCATTTCAGCTGAAACGCACTGATAGGTAACTAGATGGATTTCTTCAACACAATAATGCTCACCGCCACATTGCTTTTTCGACTAAAAAGTCTATTCAAGAGCTTGATTAGGAAGTGTGCCATGCTCACCATTTCCTCTTGATATAAAACCTTCAGACCATTGCCTTTCTTGGTTGCCTGCCAACAGTCTGTGAAGCATTTTGTTCAACAATGTTGTGGGAAGGAAAACGTGGCTTGATAAGGCCTTCAGTAGTTTCAGACGTCAAGGCATTGACAAGGAAGAGGAACATTGACAAGAAAATATGAAACCGGAAGGTTTTAAAGATTGTTTGCCAACATAACAAGGCATTCCTGGGGTTTTTTTTTAACTTCCAGAGGACATCTTCTGTACCTGGTTAGTGAATGGACAGCCATGTCGAAGTGGTTACAAATATTACTTGCCAGCACATCAATTGCGTTGATCTCTTAGAGAGATTTTAGAACTATATATATATATATATATATGTATGTATGTATGTATGTATGTATGTATGTATGTATGTATGTATGTATGTATGTATGTATGTATGTATATACGTGTGTATGTATGTATGTATGTATGTATGTATGTATGTATGTATGTATGTATGTATGTATGTATGTAAGCAATGTTGAGACCCCCTTCTGTCATGACTGACCATGGGATTGCACCTAAGAAGTTACCCTCCCAAGCACAAGTCTAGGCAAGGTTGTTTATGGAAGACCAGCAGTCGCCCATGCATACCGGCCTCCCTTCTCCACGCCACCAGTGTTATCCAAGGGAAAGGAAAAGGGGCCAATACAGCTTGGAACCAGTGACACTGCAACTCATTTCTACAACTGAATGAACTGGAGCAACGTGAAATAAAGTGTCTTGCTCAAGAACACAACATGCAGCCCAGTGAAGGATTCGAACTCACAACCTTGCGATTCTAAGCTCGACTGAACCATGCACCTTCACATATGTGTATGTATGTATGCGTGTGTGTATATATAATATATATATATATATATATATATATAGATCAATAAATGGTGGGGTTTTGTTGACCGCACGTGGAGAAATGATAAGCAAGGAAAAATTGTAAAAAGGCAGAATGCTAAATTGAAAGAAAATTTTTATGAAAATGGGTGTATGGAAAAAAGTTTTTGAACAATTGATAAAATATATATATATTAATTCAAACCAGTTTTCGTCATAATGTGACTTTTCAAGAATTGTAAAGGAAAAAATTTTTTTAAAAGTGAGGAGGGTGAAAAAAGAAAATTACATTGTTTTTTGCAAAAGAATAATAATAAATATGTACAAAAATTTTAAAATAGGTACTCCGATACATTATAAAGTCTTTGTGTATCTTGAGTTTAATGATTGTTCACGAAAAAATTACCTTGAAGTATTGAGATCCAATGGGATTAAATCCATGTGGATTTAATCCCATTGGATCTCAATACTTCAAGGTAAAATATCCACTTTTTTCTTATTTTTATTTTCCTAAAATTTTCATTGCATCTTGCAACCTTTTCAATAGTCACACTGCGTTCCCTTTTGTTTGTTTGTGCACATGTGTGTGGGTCAGTGTGTGTATGTGTGTGTGTGCAAACATACATACACACATACATACGTACATGCATGCATGCATAGGCACACACACACACGCACACACACACACACACACACACAGGGTCAAGACTATTGAAAAGGTTGCAAGACGCAACAAAAACTTTAGGAAAATAAAAATAAGAAATAAGTGGAAATTTTACCAGTGAGTGTGTTACATTATAAGGCGCAAAAGAAAATGACTCTCCCCCAGACACAATAGAATATATAAATAATATATATATATATATATTATATATATATATATATAATATATATATATATAATATTATATATCTATAAACGGCAGTTTGTCTGTGCGTTTTCTGTGTGTCTGTTTTCTCGTACCCTCACCCTGACCACGGCTTTCAAACCGATTCTGATGATGAAACTTGGCACACACATAGCCCAATGTCATAATTCAAAACTAACGCAGCGAAATTTTGAAAAGTCCCCCAGTTCTGAAAAAAATCGATAAATTCGACATGGGTCGAGAATCAGAACCCAAACCACAGACCGTCTAGGGGACGCAACTCCACCTTTTTTAGCTCTCAAAAAAATTTACCATCATTTTTTTTCCATTTTTTTGCTATTTTTTGGCTATAACTCTCTAAAAAGCTTTATAGTTTTTCCCTTACAAACCTGAGCAACGCCGGGCGATACTGCTAGTATATATATAAGTATAGGAAAGAATGGAGCTGAGCGAAGATTAAACAAAATTCCTTTATTTTATTTTCGACATATGTTTCGAAGTCTGCAAAATTCCTAATTCCGAATGAATAAGGAGTCCATTATGCAGCTTTCTCTTCAGGAAAATCCAGGAACTTCTTTCAACAACAAAATGCACAACGAGTTTTTAGATGAGTGCTCTCGAGGCTCCATTCTTTCCTATACTTATAATATTAAATTAAACTTCAAATTTCCGCACTAAGGCACGGAGTATATGCCCTATGGCCGTAACTTCAACCGTGTTCTTTCTGTTGTGAGTTTGCTACCCAGGTATCGGTTATCTTTCGAATTATCCGTAATAAGATAATTCACTTATCTACTTATATATATATATATAATTATATTATAATAACATA